>NC_081395.1:5959857-6184377 GCF_030684315.1 Stegostoma tigrinum | reverse complement strand
GCACTCAGCCACCAGGCCACATGCTGAAGGGTTTTAACATATCAAACTGCTTGGTTCTCTCTTCTCTCCCCCCAACTCAAACTATCCCTTTCTCTCCAGGCCCTCCCTACTTATCCATAGTGTCAACCTGTTCCCGGTAAACTTGCGAACCATTCCTGTAACCATTCTCCCTCCACACCCCTCCGCCCTTCAAAGGCTTGCATTTCACTAGTACCCATTCCCACCTCAGGAATGCCCCCAAAGCCATTCTCGAATGGGGAACATTTCTCTTTACAGTGGCTAAGTGGCACAGGTGGCAGTTGGTTTGTGCACAGCAAGATCCCACAGACCGCCCAGTGTTAACGAGAAGAATATGGCGGAGTTGGTTTATCTTGTGATGTGAATGCACCGGAAACAGTTCAGAGAAGACTGATCAGAGATAATGGGAACTGCAGATGCTGGAGAATCCAAGATAACAAAGTGTGGAGTTGGATGAACACAGCAGGCCAAGCAGCATCTCAGGAGCACAAAAGCTGACGTTTTGGGCCTAGACCCTTCATCTTTTCTGATCGGTCTAGGCCCGAATCATCAGCTTTTGTGCTCCTGAGATGCTGCTTGGCCTGCTGTGTTCATCCAGCTCCACACTTTGTTACCAGAGAAGACTGATGGTGGGATTCAAATTGGATACAAAACTGGCTTAACAGCAAGAGACAGAGCGTGGTGACGGAGGGCTGTTTTTCAGGTTGGAAGTCTGTGACAACTGGAGTTCAACAGGGATCAGTGCTGGGTCCATTTTTCTATGTAATTTATATAAATGATTTAGATGAGAATATGGAAAGCATGATTAGAAAAACACCGAAATTCGTGGTAAGACTGGACATTGAGGAAGTTTATCTAAGATTACAAAAAGATCCCTGATTGACAGTCCAGTGATAATATCACTAGCCTTGCCTTCTGTTGCCAGGGTTTGAAAATTGAAGCTGTGAGGAGAGATTGGATAGGTTTGGGTCATTTCCTTAGAATAGAGGATGCTGAAGGGCTTAATTAAGGTATAAGACATAATGAGGGGCTTGGGTAGAGTGGGCAGGCGAGTGGCTGGCAGAAGGAAAGGATATGAGGAAAAACCTTTTCACTCAGAGGCTGGTGGGTGTCTAGAATTCACCTCTCAGTTCGGTGTTTGAGGCAGAAACCCTTCACCTCATTTAAAAATGAACCTGGGTCTGTCTCTGAAGGGCTGGAACCTATGAGGCTACGGACCGAGTGCTGGTAAATGGAATTTGAACATGTGGATAGTTTACTCAGCACAGAGATGATGGCAACTTGTGTAAGATTGCCACGCCTCAGAAAGTATGACCTATTACTTTCCAGCAAATATTGTGATAGGTCCTTCTGTAATCTTGGAATCAAATCAGTTACAAACAAAACACATATTACAGCTACAGCTACTTGAAATTAATTGTGTTACTGTCTTGCAGCCATCATTCTGCATTTAACCATTGTGTGCAGCAGTATGGAAATAGATATATTATTACAAACCAATTGACAACAGGAACCAGGAATTAGCCTTGCGCATATTATTACAGGGACTCCTTCTGTGCTGTGGGTTTTTGGTGGTTACGTTCAGAAAGAGGGAGGCTGTTTGGTGCAGGTCTTTTGCAGTGTGGGAAGTTGGATGGTGAACGGGGCTGTGAAATCACGGACTCACCTCATGGGCATACTGCCGTGGTTGGTGACCACATCACACCAGATGTTGAAACCCACGCTGATCATCACACAGGCTACAATGGTAAGGAACAACACCGAGCAGCTCAGCAGCAGGTTCAGAAAAGCCGAGAAGAACGTGCTGAAAGAGCGAACATAAAGCACAGGCATCTCCGTCATTAACATTGTGATGCAGACTCTTCAACACTGAGTGGACTCTCTCCTCATGCGGGCCAAAGACCACAACCATCACGCACCGCCCCCCCCCCCCCCCAAACTATCTTGCTGCCCATTTTGTGCGAACTAGGCCCACCCATATCAACTCCAGCACTGCTGCCCGGTGAGTCAAAGTGGTGAGCGAACCTCTCTCTGAGGCTGAGATAACAAGGAGTAGAGCTGGATGAACACAGCAGGCCAAGCAGCATCAGAGGAGCAGGAAAGCTGACATTTCAGCCCTAGGCCCTTCATCAGAAAATCTCTCTTGAGGCTGGTGTGTGAGCTCAAACTGGGTGACAACCATCCCAAAGCATGGATGCTCCTCTCCATTTACACCAGAGAGCTGTAATTATTGAGCTCCGCATCTCAGGATGAAGTTGAGATAGTTCATTCGCTGGACACTTTGGGCTGACTGTAGAATGATTTAATTTTAGACATCTGGTATCCGGTTCCTGGCCCGTTAACTAGATAGAGTCATCCTTCCTGCAAAAGGGTGGCTCCAACACCAGACACTGTGGGCACAAAGCCAACAACATTCACACAGTCCAACAACAACTTAGCTTTGGATAGCACCTTTGGCAAAATGAAACACACACAAGATACCTCGCTCAAACACAACATAAAGCAAAGGTTGACATTAAATCAATTGAGCCAAAGCTTGGAAAATGGGGTGGATTTTAAGGAGCATCTTACAGGAGAAGAAGGAGATAGGTAGTGTAAGGTTTAAAGAAGGAATTCCAGAAATTAGTGTTCCACACAACTGAATGCACAGCTGACCAATGGAATTTGGGGCATGTGCGACAGGCTGGAACTGGAAGAGCGCAGAGATCTCGGAAGGTTGTAAGGTCTGCAGCAGGTTACAGAGATCAGGAGGGGTGCAGGGGCTGGAGGAGCTGACAGAGATAGAGAGGGAGTGTCGGGGCTGGAGGAGGTTACAGAGATAGGGAGGGAGGTAGGGGCTGGAGGAGATTACAGAGATAGGGCGGGGGTGTAGGGACTGGAGATGGAGTGAATATGAGGCCAGAAGCTGATCTTGGGCTGGAAGATGACCTGGAGGTTGTGATGAACCTAATTAAATCTCAGATTGTTACCAGGGAGTGGGGAATCGGTTTAGAGCAGGGACCAAATCCAATGACTTCCCATTGTTCCCGAGGGACATTCTGCTCCAACCTGTACCACCAGCTCAGTCACTGGATAGTGATGCTGTGGGCATCATTGGCCTATGTTGAGAGCAAATGTTGGGTTGTTGGATCAGGTCAAAGAAGATGTGACAGGAGCCAAAGCAGTAAAGAACTGGACTCCGGTGGGGTGGGAAGAAGGGAGGGAGAGAGAGGTTGGCGGGGTGTGGAATGAGCTCATTAACAAGCCATTTCCGGGATGGAATGAGAATTAATGTTTGGGCAGGCAATCTAATTGGACCTGTGATTTAATTGGTTGTGCCTCTGAGCTAGTCACAATAATCAAATAGATCCTGCAGTGGAGATCCCTCTGGTCATTAAGCAGCTGCCTTGAGCACTGACGCATAGTGGGTGGGAACAAACTGTCTGCCTGCAGCCTCGCATCCAAACTGTGAGAACCCCAGTGGGAGCACATCATGTGAACATGCCTTAAACTCCACCCTGCCAGTCAATTCAAACATGTCCAAATGGAGTGTGAAGCTGGATGAACCCAGCAGGCCAAGCAGCATCTCAGGAGCACAAAAGCTGACGTTTCGGGCCTAGACCCTTAATCAGAACGTCAACTTTTGTACTCCTGAGATGCTGCTTGGCCTGCTGTGTTCATCCAGCTTCACACTTTATTATCTTGGATTCTCCAGCATCTGCAGTTCCCATTATCTCATGTCCAAATGGATTGGGATCTCAGTTCCCTTATTCCCACCTGCACCTCCCCCTCCCGAGTAACCCTCCAGCCTCTCATCCGCCAAAACTCTGCAATAGGGATTAGGAGCAGCAGTAGGCCATTCAGCCCTTCGAGCCCACTCCAACATTTAACATGACCACGGCTGATCTTATCCTGGTCTCAGCTCCACTTTCCTGCCTGCTCCCCATAGCCCTTTATCCCACTTTTCATCAGAAACATATCTAACTATTTCTTGAATCTGTTGATTGATTCTGCCTCTACTGCACTCAGGAGCAGTGTGTTCCACAGATTCATAACCCTTTGACAGTAGAAGTTTCTCTGCATCTCAGTTTTGAACCTAGCCCCTCTCACTCTATATCCATGACCTCTTGTTTGAGGCTGTGCCATGAGAGGGAACACCTCTTCAAAATCCACCTTACAAATCCCCCTTACCATTTTAAATACCTCAATCATATCCCCTACCCCCGTCATTCTTCTGAAGTCCAACGAGTATAAGCCCATACTATTCAGCCCCTCGTTGTACGACAGCCCGTTCACCCCTGGAATCTACCTGCTGAACTACCTCCACTGCCACCATATCCCTCCTCAGTAAGGAGACCAAAACTGGAACCAATACTCCAGGCGTGGTCTTACTAACGCCTCATATAATTGTCTAATGCAGGCTTGAGCACATTCAATGACTCAACCATCTGGATGGAGGGAGGGAGTACAGGAAGGGACTAGATGAAAGTGGAGTTGGGGTAATAAAGCACTGTATCCCTGCGGTGCCCACCTCTCTCTAAAGGCATCGAGAGCATCGATGGGACACCGCATGCTCCCTTTCCATAGATGTCTGGGCTTGAATGTAACTGTGGGAGACGGGCAGACAGACGGCAGCGCCAGATTATTCTAAGTTATAGAGACGGTGTAACACAATTAAGGATAATTGGCACAGCTCTGTCACATTTACAGATTGTCTCCACCTTGCCAATGCGGGGGCTCCCCGCAGTGGGTCAGACAGCAAGCTAAAGTTTCAAGTCTAGATGACTCTTCATCAGAGCTACACTGAGGTGCCTAGTTGATGTAGTGGTAATATCACTGGACTAGTAATTCAGAGGCCTGGGATGATACTCTTGGGACATGGTTTCAAATGCCATCATAGCAGCAGGTGAAATGGAAATTCAAGTAAAAATAAATCTGGATTCAAAAGCCTAGATATTTTGCTAAGACCAGCGACACCCAGCTCCCATGAGGAAATGTTCAAGTCTAGGGATGGAAGGTTTTATTCTATTCGTCTGTGGGATGTGAGCATTGCTGACTACTGCCGACATTTATCGCCCGTCTCTTCTGCGCTCTGTGTTGAGCAATCACATCCTTCTGATGGTGTGGTGACCAGAGCTGCACACAGTACTTCAGCTGTGGCCTAATTAAATGTTATTCACAACTCCATCGTGACCACTAAAATAAATCAAAGAACTGTGGATGCTAGAGATCTGAAACACACAACAACAGAAATTGCTGGAAAAACTGCACAGGTCTCGCAGCATCTCTGGAAAAGGAAATGAAGTTAATGCTTCCAGTGTGTGACAAGGTGACGAAGGGTCACCAGGCCTGAAATGTTCTTGTTTCCCTCTCCAGAGATGCTCCCAGCCATGCTGATTTCCTCCAGCAATTTCTGTTTTCATGCCTCCTTGCTTTTCTATTCAATACATAGACCAATAAAAGCAAATATCCCATGTACGTTCTTAATCACCCGTCCTGCTGCCTTCAGAGGGCAGTTAAGAGCCAACCACATTGCAGTGGGTCCGGACTCACATACAGGCCAGACCAGGTAAGGGTGGCAGATTTCCTTGTCTGAAATGCATTAGTGAACCAGATGGGTTTGCTTTAAGCAATCAATGATAGTTATCACAGCCCCCGAGACGAGCTTCTAATTCCAGATTTTATTCATAGAATTTAAATTCTCTCAGCTGCCATTTTGAGATTTGAACCAATGATTCCCTATGCCTCCTGATTACTCACTCAGTGTCACTATAAGATGTAAATGCAGTGCGCAGTTCGGAGAGGGTTTACTAGATTGATACCTGGAATGAATGTCTTAAGAGGATGGGATGGACAGACTGGGCTTATTTCCACTGGAGTTTAGAAGAGTGAAAAAGAATAGAAGAATATAAGATGCGGGTCAGTCTAGAATAAGCCAGGGGGGCAATGTTATAAAATTAGGTGTCTCCCTTTCAGGGCAGATAGGAGGTTTTTTTTATTTTTCTCTCAGAGGACTGTTGACTTTGAAACTGTATGCTTCAGAAGGTGTTGGCCGTGATATAGAGGGGGTCACTGGACATTTTTAAGACGAGGGTTATATAGATTCTAGCCAGGCAAGGGGATCAAAGGACATTGGGGAATGAGGAATTCAAAACCGAGTCAGATCTTAGGAACGACAGAGCAGGCACTTGGGCCAATTGCTCTATTCCGGTTCCTATTTCATATGACCATCCGATCACTGCATCTCTGGCCTTGAAAAGGATTTGAAATAGAAGGCAGGGAGACAGAGAAGCTGCTTGTCTCTTGGCAGGGGCGGTGGGGGGAAAAGAGTCTGGATCAAAGTGGGGGCAGCGGAGAGAAGTATTTGAATCAGGCCATTCAGGGGTGAGGTCCAGAAGCATTTTCTCACATCAAGAAGAGAAATCTGGAATCTTTACCTCAGCCCCCTCTCCCTTGAAAATAAGCAGCCCGAGATTGGGAAGGTTGTTGGGGGGGGGGGGGGGGGGGGGCAACTGGAGCTTTCAAGATGGAGGTGGATAGGTTTAAGTTTGTTTGTTAGGTTCAGGGTGACACGGGGTTTCAGAGGCAGACTAATGGATGAATGAAGGTGCAGGAAGTCTGGGGGGGGGGGGGTGGTGGTGAATGGCCTTCTCCCGAAACAAATGGAAATAAAATCACTCTGGATGTTGCTGTGGCTCAGTGGGAGGTCAGGTCACAGAGGCTGGGATTCTAACTCCTTCTCCAGTCCAGATTCTCACTGGGCAAGTTTATCCAGGGTTGGCTGGGTGGTGTCATTACACTGTCCCATTCCTTCCTTCCCCTCTACAAAGAGCCTTCCTGAAAAGAGCGAGTGTGTCTGATTAGGAAACATGGTGGCTAAGATCAGACTTGCCCTCACTGGTAGATCAGCCTGGCTGGCACAGCACTGTCAGGGCCTGGGGCTGGGGGCAGTTACAGCACATTGGACTCAGATCCAAAAGAGTCTGGGAGGAAGGAGAGGCAGAGAGAGGGAGGAGGGAAAGAGATGGAGAAGGAAAGAGGGGGGATAGAGACAGAGGAGGAGAGACGGAGAGATGGACGTAGAGAAAAAAGGTAGAAAGGGGGGGGAGGAGGGGTAGTGAGATGAAGGAGTGGGAGGATGAGGACATAGAGAAAGAGAAATAAATAGAGAAACAAAAAAGGGTAGAGAGAGAAGGAAGGTGGGAGAGATAAATAAAGAGTGGGAGAAAGGTACAGATGGGTAGAGAGAAAGAGAGAAAAGGAGGGGGAAATGGCGGAAGTGAGAGAGAAAGGAAATAGAAGGAAGACAATTGAGAGGAAAACATGGGAGAGACAGAAAGGAGAAGGAGGGAAGGAAGGAGGGTGAAACAGAGAATGGGAGGTAGTGAGGGAAAGAGAGGAATGAATGGAGAGAGTGAAAGAGGACCACTGAGTAAAGGCAGAAGTGAGAGGGAGAAAGAGAAGGGAGAGTACAGAAGAGAGAGGGGGAGGAAGAAGAGGTGGTAGCAGTGAGGTGGGGGAGGAAGGAGAGATACTGTGGGAGAAGGGAGGAGGGAGAACAGCAAAAGGCTAATTTGAGGTGGGAGAGAGCTCAGACTTACTCATCATGCCCTTTGCAGAGGTAGAACAGAGTCCTCCAGGCCTGCACAGCGCAGAAGATGAGGGTGAAGAATCCCACAAAGGTGCAGAACTGGCAGGCAGCCGAGGGCCCCCACTCCTCCACCACAAAACGATTGATAAGCGAGCCGGTGCTGTTCTCCTCCCTCCAGAAGGCCCGGCTGAAGAGCAGGCATCTCCCTTTGAATTCTCTTCCGTTCTCTGCCAGGGGCACCACCACAAACAGAGAGAAGAGCAGAGCCAGTAAGTAGGAGCAGCACTGTGCGGACAGCAGCTTATTTGAAATCTCCATCGTTCTGTGTGTGTTCTCTCTCTGTCTCTCTCCCTGTCCCAGTCTACAACACTGACAGGCAAAGATTCAATTCTCAGCTGGGTGTTCCCTCTCCCCAGTCTGGCCCACATCTGCTGACTGGGTCTTTAACCCTTTGTCTCCCTTTGACAAGTGTCACATTTCATTTAACAGATCTCCCTGTCCTTCAGAATGCACTGCCTTCAAGATGACCTAAATCCCACTTTGGGGGCAGACTGAAATGTAGATTGCGTATCAGCGAGCGGTTACAGTGATGCAGGAGGCCATTCAACCCCCTCGTCTCCGTGCTGGCCCATCTTCAAGGGCGATCTGCCCAGTCCTGTTCCCACCTTTTCCCTGCGGCCTTTCCAATCCGTTTCTCTTCTGATAACCAGCCAATTCTCCCTCTTGAGAGCTTTAAGCACACTCTCAGGCAATGTATTCCAGACCCAAACCACTGGCTGTGTGAAAAACCTTCTTTTTCAAGTCACTCTTTGTGTTTTTGGCAAAACACTTTTAATTTGGTACACTTCCACCCTTCCCAATTATCTCCATCAGAATGTCAAGGAAGATCCCACATCTGAGAGGCTATACCTGTCAAGAAATACTGAACAAACCGGGCTCTTTTCCCTTGAAGGGTGAGATGGCAGAGAGCTCCAAAAATGAGGAAGGGGTTTCAACAGGATCAACGTAGTGAGGATGTTTCCAACGATAGTTGAGGTCTGTCCACCTGGTCCATGAAGGTGAAACTGTGAAATAAATCCAATCGGGATTTCAGGGCAGAAGTCTTGCCCGAGAGTGTGAGGAGAATGTGGGACCTGTACCCACACAGAGTGGCCGAGGGGAACAGTCTGGATGAATTTAAGGGGCAAGCTGGCTACAAAGTGGGAGAAAGGAATAGAAGGTACGGTGAAGTGCTAGTAGGAGTATAAACACAGGCACAGGGGATGATGGGCTGAATGGTCTATTACTAAACTGTAAACTAGATATAATTATGAGCATTCAGTTGCAAGGTAGCAATACCTGTCTCCTATTTTAATGGAGCATTCTGGTTACGGGGCCTGACCGCTGCAGGGTTCACATCCCACTGCTCTCTGATTGAGGGGGGCATCACTGTTTAACTTGATGATTCCCCAGCTACACCTAAAGCCCCCATATTCTCGTGGGACACATCAGACAGCGATCACCATGGGGTGCTGAGGCTAATGCCAGTAGTGAGGGAGTGTCGCATTGTTGGAGGTGCTGTCTTTCAGATGAGATGCTAGACTGAGGCTGCCCAAATCCTCTAATCAAGTGAACGTAAAAGGTCCCACGGTGCTGTTGAAAGAAGGCCAGGGTGATGGGCAGTGGAGGGGTTCTCCCAGTGTCCTGAGGCCAATATTTAATTCGACCAACACCACCAAAATCAGAGATGTTCTGTCTCTGATGTTACTTGTGGGAGTTTGCTTTGCACAAATTGGCCGCTGTATCACATCGCTGATCATGATTCAAGAAGCAACTTTTGGATGTTGTGAAGCAGCAAAAGATGCAAGAAAAATGCAAAATCTTCACAGTCAAAGCAGCAAAGAGCATTTTACGTGACATTTCCCCCAAGATGCAGGGAAAGTAGTCATTAATCTACTCCTATGAGACTGGGAATGGTTCAATTGAAACAGAAGATTCTAAGACCAAGTGAAATTGAATTTTTTTTTTTGAATTACAAAAGATAATAGTCGTATGAAAACAGTGGCTCCAAGAGCTGGTCTGAGGCTGGGAATCCTGCAGTAACTCCCATTCTAATGCCCTGAAGCCTGTCCATCATCTACGCAGCAGTGCGATGGGACACTCTACATTCGCCTGGATGAGTATAGCTCCAACAACACTCAAGAATCTCAGTGTCATCCAGGACAAAGCGGCCCACTTGTCTATCCACCACTTTTAATATTCACTCCCTCCAACACTGTTGGTCAGTTGCAGCAATGTGTACCATATACAAGATGTACTGGCTCCTTAGACAGCGCCTTTCAATCCCATGACCTCCAGTTCCAAGAAGAATCAGGGTAGTAGATGCATGCCAATGCCACGAGACAGGATGGATCAAATGACCACCTCCCTTGCTTTGCATTCTTTCAGGTAGTTTTTTTAAAAAGTTAATACTTTAAAAGAGATGGGAATCACTGGCAAAGGATATTGCCCAGCCCTAATTGCCCTTGAACTAAGCATCTCATGAGGGCCAATTCAAATTGTCATGGGCTTGCAATAATGTGTATGCCAGGCCGGGTAAAGGTGACAGATTTTCTTCCCTAAGAGGTCATTAGTGAACCAAATAGGTCTAATAATTGTCATGGTCACCTTCACTGGGATTAGCCCTCCCTCCAAACCACCCTCTCAAACCTTTTCCAATCTCTACCCCCTGCAGGCCCTACAGCCTTCCCTATGTCTGTAACCTTGTTCAGCCTTTAAAACTCCTCCGTCTTTGAAACCTCCTTCAGCCTCTCCATCCCTCTGTATCTTTGTAACTTCCTCCAAACTATACACGCCTTCCTATCTTTGTAACCTCCTTCAGCCCTTACACCCCTCCATAGCTGAGTAACCTCCTTCAGCCTGTACAGTCCTCCTTATCTCCATAACCTCCTGCATAGGGGTCTGAAATTCCTTCCCTAAATCTCTCTACCTTCTTAGGTTCATTTGATACCTCTTGTAACCCACCTCTTTTACCAAGTTTCCTTATATCTATCTGCTAAGGTGTCTTGATGTTTTACAATGCTCTTTGAAGGGCCCTTGGATTGTTTTATTACATTTAAGATGCCATATAAATATAAGTTCTGATTGTTGTACTACATGGTTATCATTTTTACTTAGCCTCCTACAATCTAATGAAAAAAGCCTCAGCCTATCCAGCCTCTCTTCATAACTCAAAATCTCCAGTCCTGGCAAAATCCTGGTAAACCTCTTCTGAACCCTCTCCAGCTTATTAATATCCTTCCTACAACAGGGCGACAAGGCAAACTAAAGACTGGGTTTAAGGAAATTGTTGATGGCTGTTGGAAGATGAGACAGTTTGCCCATGAACATATTTAAAGACTGGAGGATATCCTCACAGAATCTTTGCTCTGCAGGAGGCCATTCTTCTGTCATGTACCTGCTGGTTCTCTGCATGAATGACTCAGCCAATTCAGTTTCCCAAGCTGGAAAGCCCCAAATGAACCGCGCTCCCCCACCACATGGACTCTTGGGCAGTTTGTACCAGATCCAAACCACACACCTGGCAAGAAGATCCTTCTTGTGAGGTCATTGCTATTTTTAGTGATCACCATGCTCTGGTTCTCGATCCTTTGGCTGACTGTAACAGTATGTCCCCTGTTTATCTTTCCACATCCCTCTTGAATTTGGGGCCCCCTTGCAAGGTCTCCCTGAGTACTCCAGGAATTTCCCCAACACGCTTTCTTGACTCAAACCTCCAAATTACAAAACCAGCTTGTGGGGGGCACAACTGTTTTTGTTTTGTTTGAAGGGTTTAGAGTAATGTAGGCCAAATGCTGGCAAATAGGACTAGATTAGTTTGAGTTACTGGTTGGCATGGCCAATTTGGACTGAAAGGTTTGTTTCCATGTACAACTCTGTAACTGCACACCAGTATAAACCATCTTCCATTTCTTCCACATCCATCTCTCTTCCTTGTCTTTACGGTGTATGCAGACTGAGAAAGAGCGGATTTGGTCGATACACTCAGAATTTAGGGGATTAGACAAACACCTGGAAGGGTAAGTTCTGATGGGGAATCTGGGAATCGGTAGTGATTGGGTTGAGTTCTTCATCAAAAAGGGGCCAACATAAACTTAATGGGCTTAATGGCCAATTGCTCTGCTATGTTATGCATTGCCTGTGTGCATCTGTTAGTCAGAGATGATGGGACCTGCAGATGCTGGAGAACCTGGGATAACAAAGTGTGGAGCTGGATGGACACAGCAGGCCAAGCAGCATCTTAGGCGCACGAAAGCTGACATTTCGGGCCTAGACCCTGCTGGTGCTGGGATTGCACACCATTCTCATCAGATTCCACGGCACCTTCTGTAGAGACAGGGCCTGCTCGGGTTGTTTATTGCTCTGAGAGATTAGGCCTCAGGGGAGTGGTGGGGACCTCGAGGATCCTCGCTGTGTACAGGTGCCTGAACGTCTCGTTTGAAGGTGCCCCCCCCAAACACCTGAAGGCTGTAACATTCTCACACCCTAACCTCTGTCTTTCTTCTACGTTTTGAGGGACGGTGCTGTCGATGGCATACCCCCTCCCGAAGGAGGGACGAGCAATCCTCTGCTCTTAGGGGGGGCATTTACAGGCTTCTGCCCCAATCCCGCGCAGGTGCGGAGGGGGAGGAGCATGCGCACTGACTCCATTCTACTCGTTCCACCCCCCCCCGTCAAACACCGCTGTGAAAAGGGGCGGGGTTTCGCCCCGGGCGGAGGGGGAAGGGCTGCGGCAGGCGCGCGAAGCATGCGCACTGACACCACTGTCCCCTCCCCACACCCAAATTCGGCCAAGGGAGGGGCGGGGTTTCCTTGCCAGGCGGGGGCGGGACGGCGCTTGCGCACTGACTCCCTTCTCACCCAGCGAATCCGCTGTGAAAAGGGAGAGGCGGGGTTTCCCGCTATGTAGAGATAGTAGGAAGAAGGGTCTAGGCCTGAAACGTCAGCCTTCCTGCTCGGGCTGCTGTGTTCATCCAGCTCTCCGCCTCGTTTTCCCGGTATGTAGTCGGGGGCGTGCGCGAAGCATGCGCACTAACTCTTCTACTTCCCGTGCGACGAGGGGTTTCCCGGCCTGGTGTGCCGCGCGGGGAGCAGCGCATGCGCAGCGCCTCGGCACCCGCTGCAAGGGGGAGGACAGAGCATGCGCACTGTCTACCCTCTTGCTCACCCCCCCACCCCACCGTCTCCCTTCGCCGGTGAATGGCGCTGATGGTCGGCGACTGTGGGTCTTTGGCGGCTCCTCCGAGCCCCAAGCGGTCCAGGGCCGCCCCGGGAGAGCGCGGAGACCCGCTCGGTAACCGGGTGACGGTGGTGCTGGGTGCCCAGTGGGGGGACGAGGGCAAGGGAAAGGTGGTTGATCTGCTGGCGCAGGACGCCGAGCTGGTTTGCCGCTGTCAGGTGAGAGGGAAGGAGCAGCCTTCATAGAGAGACATCATTCCAGTACGGCGCTCAAGAGACACTTGTCCAGACACATCAATGAGCAGGGGCTAGAATGGTACAGACCACGTGCAAGGAGATGGGATTGGATTACGAGGGCATCGTGGTCAGCACGCACATGGTGGGCCGAAGGGCCTGTTCCTGTGCTATTCTATGCTCTGTAACATACCCTAATATATGCAGAGGACGTTGTCAGGCTGTTACTTTATTTACTCTGCTTACTGCCTGTAGATGTTGCTGGACCTGCTGAGTATTCAAAGCAGTTCCCTTTTATTTTGTCATAACAAAGTGTGGGGCTGGATGGACACAGCAGGCCAAGCGGCATCTCAGGAGCACAAAGGCTGACGCTTTGGGACCAGACCCTTCATTTCCAGTGTCTGCAGTTCTTTAATATTGTCAGGTGGTCACCGGATCTGCATAATGTATGCAGAGTTATTGTGAGGTCGTTGCCTAATTTGTATAACATATGCAGAGGGTATTGTGAGGCGACCTCATTTATTAAATTTATGTAGTGGTCATTGTGAGGTAATCACTTCCTTTGCATAATATATGCAGAAGGTATTCCGGGGTCATTATGTCCTTTGCAACATCTCCAAGGCAGCAGGCCTCCCTTGTCCAATCATGGTCAATCCCGTGGACAGGCTTCTTACTGGGGATGGTGAGCAGTATGGTTTCGCTCTTCTCTCCCTCGTAGCATCCCTGTCAAAAAGAGGCCACCTCAGTACCTCTTGTGCCTGACGGTGGTCAGAGCAGCAACGTTAGCATCGGGCTGCAATGCTGCTCATGGTTGATTCTTTTGTCACTGCTAGCTCCTTCCACAAGTATTCCTGGCACCAGTAGCAGTTGCTGTCTGGAACTCCCTTACCCACCCACCCACCCACCCACCCACCCACTTTGTTTGAGCAGTGCCTGGTGCAGCAGCTCTGCAAATGCTCTTCTAACTGGGAAAGGTAGGCAGTGCCCTGTCAGTGGCAGTCAGGCTGAAGAGCTGTGACAGATCTCATTGATACCTCTTCAGTCATGTGAAAGATGTACATCTGTTGTGTCTAACTGTCCAGTGTTAAGCCTGAGGGCAGAAGGAGCAACACTCCTGTTGGTAGGTCACCCTTCAATGGGGGAAAACTTCAATCTGGCGAAGGATGAAGGAAGTGGGCACAGAGAAGGAAAAGAAGAGATTGGGAAAATTGAGTGACCTCTGTTCCTGAAGCAACATCTTCAAGAGCTACAGGAATCCTACTATAGGATTATTGAGCACATCCTATTCCCAGACGTGATGACTGTACCTATGTTTAACAATTCTTGCTTCTGCTTTCTCCCCTTTCAGGGTGGGAACAATGCAGGACACACCATTGTGGTGGATTCTGTGGAGTATAACTTCCACCTCTTGCCCAGTGGAGTGATCAACAAGAATGCCACATCCTTCATTGGTGAGTGCTCATCACTGCAGCACAATGTTTTATAAAACAGTGTGTAGGATTGAAATGCTAACAGTTTGAGGTGAGCTTTCTTGCACAAGAAAAGGGAGCCCACTCTACCATTCAGTAGGATCATTACCTCACACTATCCCCTGATATCTCTGTTATCTAGAAACCTATTGATCTCTGTCTTGAACATACTCAACATCTGAGCCTCCACTGCCCCTCTGGGGTAGAAAATTTCCACGATTTCCCACCCTGAGTGAAGAAATGCCTCCTTTCAGTCCTAAATGGCCAAGCTCTTATCCTGAGACTCAGCTGGTTCTATACCTTTTTTGTCCCTTGACATGCCTCATCACAACAAAAAAACCCCTGGGGAGAGCCTCCTTTCTGTATTTCAACAATTGGATCACCTGTCACTTTGAAACTCTGGAGAATAGAAGCCCAGTCTCAATCTCTCCTCATGGGACAGTTCTGTTGTCCCAGGGATTGGTCGGGTGAAACTCCACTGTCCTCCCTTGGTAAGACAAATGGATATCCTGACTCAGTTGGGAAGAGTTGTATTAGTTGGAAGAATTACTTTGTTACCAACTTTAGCCACAAGTAAAACAACGGAACTGTTGATATACGACCTGATAACCGAGTCACATTAATCCACAAACTGTTCCAAATGTCCATCTACCACCGAGATGGTACCACTCAGTGTTTAAAAACTACTGAGGTGATCAACTTACCTGACAAACTGCATTCAGGACAAAAGCAAATTCACCAGGTTTCATCATCAACAAAAAAAAATTATTGTAACCAGACCTATTCTGAAACAATTAGCAAAAAATGTTTTTTTTTTCACTTATGAGGCTGACTTTATACCCTTTTAAAGCACAAAGATATTCATTACAAAAAGGCAGATCAAAAAATACAGATGCCTGGATACTCATCTCTCCCTCCAAACCCCATAGTCTTCGTTTAACATATGCCACTCCCAAACTGATCATACAAAAGCACACACTGCTGTTGTGTGACTGCATTGGGGGACTGATGCTGTAGGTCTTGTGAGAAATTATTGTGGGGTTAGAGGTGGACAGTTGCATGCAAGGTCCTGTGTTAATGCCATCTGCTTTGTCACACCTTGCTGGGGGTAGCACGTTGAAGATCGAGCAATGCCACAAAGGTTAAAGATTAAGTACGTACATAGAATTGCTCAATTTGCCTTTTTTAAGACCTAGGGTGACAAAAAGCATGGACTAGGTTTCTCTATTTAACAAGAATTACCATTTATTACCACAAATTAGTCTGTAAACATTTCTAACAAAAATAGAAATTGCTGGAAAAGCTCAGCAGGTCTGGCAGCATCTGAGGAAGGGTCACTCAATCTGAAACATTAACTGTGCTTTCTGTCCACAGATGCTGCCAGACCTGCTGAGCTTTTTCAGCAATTCCTGTTTTTGTTTCTGATCTACAGCATCTGCATTCTTTTGGTTTTTATTATAAACCATCAGCATATAATGCAACAATTAAGACCGTAATCCCCTATAAACTTCACCTCATGCACGGTCTCAGACAAGCAAAAGGAAAAAAATAGTTTGTGTTTGAAGGAAAACTGGGAAGGCAGTTGACACATTCCTATTCATGGGTTGCTGAGATGATCTTTCCTGGTTAGAATGTTGCTTTTCAGTTGTCATTCTCTGGATGCTACCACTTGTTTGCAAGGGACACAGGGTGGCTGGTTTACATGTGAAAGGTCTCTGACTTATACCCTCAGCCTAGAACAGCTATCAAAGGGGAGATGATTAAAGTAGATTTTGCCTGCAGAGAACAGAGAGACTGTTCCTGTGCTGGTAGAGATCCTGTAACTTGTTGCCAACCCAAACTGTTCAGTTACGTGAGAATGGCAGGACCGTGGCTCATTGATTAGTACTGCTGCCTCACAATGTCAGGGACCCGGCTTCGATTCCACCCTCCACCCTGTGTCTGTGCGGGTTTCCTCCGAGTGCTCTGGTTTCCTCCCACAGCCTAAAGATGTGCAGGCTAGGTGGATTGGCCATACTAAATTGCCCAGAATGTTCAGGGATGTATTAAAGGGGGATGGGTCTGGGTGAGACATTCTAATGGACAGTGTGAACTTGTTGGGCCGAAGGACCTGTTTCCACACTTCGTAGGAGTTCTGTGAGAAAACCAAACTCTCAGATTTTGGCAGGCAGGAGACCTTTGTCATTGATACCTGGTCACTATTCTATAAACCCATCAACTTTATGTTACCAACCAGACCTGTGTCAGAGTACAAAACCCCTTGGCTCTGGTTCATCTGCAGCCACTTGGTTACTGATTGTTCAAACATCTATTTACAATGCTGGACAGGAGTTTCAGGTTACTTGCTTTCAAGCCTTGCTGCCATCCTTTCAAAGCAGTGGGTGTAAAACTTCTCTCTCTCTCTCATTTCAGTTACAATTGTAAAATAACAAAATAAAACAACATGGTCTTTACAGCTTTTCCTCTGGCCTGTATGCCAGCTCAAACAAACCTCCCACTTCTTCACTTAGAACTAGAATTAGATTTTATTGTCTCACGTATTCAAGTACAGGGAAACAGAAGTACAGTGAAGTGTACAGAGTTGCCATCCTCTCACCTTTATGAGGAACAAAAAACTAGAATTAACAGTAACAACCATCTCAGAAACAACCAAATCAACAATTTTAGACACAAAAAGCAGAATTAAAACAAAAACAAAAGCAGAAATACAAGAAACAGCCAAGCAGAATGGGAAACTTCTGTGTCTTAAGATAGGTCGGCCTTCATTTCCAAAGCCACGATTCGCTGCTAACTTGCTGCGACCGCTAGACCTCTGCCACCAGATGCTGGAAATCTGAAACAAACATTGAGAATGCTGGAGACACTCAGCAGGATCTGTGGAAAAAGAGAATTAGTGTTTCAAGTCTGGGATGACTCTTCAGATCTGCAATTCTGAAGAACAGTCATCCTGAACTTGAAATGTTAACTTTCCTTCTTTCTTTCTTTCTTTCTTTCTCTCTCCAGAGATGCTGCCAGACATGCTGAGTTTCTCCAGCATTCTCCATTTGCCTCCACTTTTTCGACTGGCCCCTGAAAGGCTGTGTCAAATAAGAGTCGACACAAGTTTACTCACGTGCACGCAAGGAGAAGCTCAAAAGCTCTCCATTGAGTTGCAAATAGCCATGACCTTTAAACACAAAATGTACAAATTTGTGCCCAATTCCAAACTACCTGTTGCTGGCTGAGGTGCATGTTAACATATTCCAACTTCTAGCTACATGTTTAAACTTGGCTGCTCAAGAGCTCAAACAATTTGTTTTTTTAAAAAAAAATACAAAATAAAAACCAAAAGAACTGCGGATGCTGTTAAATCAGGAACAAAAACGGAAGTTGCTGGAAAAGCTCAGCATATCCTGCAGCATCTCTGAAGAAAAATCAGGTAACGTTTAGAGTCTGGTGACCCTTCCTCAGATTTTTCTTCACAGATGCTGCCAGGTCTGATGATCTTTTTCAGCAACTTCCGTTTTTTTTTAATATTAAAAAAAAACCTTGCCACACTTAAATGGGATAAACGTATTCAAAGCTGAATATTTAGTCCCTGAAATCAGTAGAAAGTTGACATCTTTTCTCAACAATACTAAACTGTAGTTTAAATTCCTAGCTTTCTAATTATCATAAAAGGCCTGGCGTAGAATCCTGACATGTCGAAGCAGGCCATTCATTCCATCAAGTTCACGCTGACTCTCTGAGGAGCATTCCAACCAGATCCACCCTATCCCTGTAACCCAGCATTTCCCATGCCTAATCCACCTAGCCTGCACATCCTTAGATATTATGGGAAATTTAGCACGGCCAACCCACCTAATCTACACTTCTTTGGACTGTGGGAGGAAACCAGAGCATCCGGAGGAAACCCACGCGGACATGGGGAGGATGTGCAAACTGCATGCAGGCACCTGAGGGTGTAATTGAACCCAGGTCCCTGGCACACTGAGGGAGCAGTGCTAACCACTGAGCTCCGGTGCTGCCTGTGTAATATCCTGATTGGTCAGAATGTGCAAACTTGACCCCTAACCTCAGGATCTTGACTGGAGAGTGACCCCAGTCAGTGTCTTGGAGCTCTATATATTCAAGGTTTATTAGTTATAATTAGCTTTATTGTCTCATGTACTCAAGTACAGGGAAAACTGTACAAAGTCACCATTTCTGGCATCATCTTGGGTACAAAGCTTCTAGGAACAAAATCTAAGGTATAACTGGTTTTGATTTATGACCCAAAACTACTTGGAGACCCTACCTTATCTTTGGTAGTCTTAAACACTTAGTTTCACCTTATCTCAACAAATTAGAGACTCAGATTCTCCTTTTCCTTCACTGCCAGTCAGCTTATCAAAGGGAAAAGTGTTGTGTTTTTCTTTATCATTTCTTGCTATCTGAAATCTGTCCTACGTAATTGCAGACTCTCAATTCTGCAAACTGTGGGTTATTCTGCTCAAACCCTTTACCTCCTTGCTATCCCCTATATAATACTGGGCTGTTTTTGTCTTTTGTTTTAATTGATTTTATTTTGCCTTTTATTTTCCACGCAGTCTCAACAGCGTCCTTGGGGAAACGAGACTTAGATTTCACTTCCTCTGTGTGCTTTACTTGGCAGCTGCTCATCAAACTGTGCCCAGCTGTGTTCTCCAAACTCTTGCTTTCAGAAAGACATTTATCCTGATTAGGGTTTGAATTTATAAGCGGTTTCTGGTGTCTCCACATGGAGCCTGTTCCCGACTGTCTGTCTGTTTTCCAGGATCAGCCTTTCAGTACAAGGGCTGTGAAGTGTTAATATCTGGACTCTTGTTCAGATGGGTGTTTGCTCACAACGGTTTGACAGTCTGCTGCCTAGTATTAAGGATGGAGGCTGCTGGGGAAGGAGGCCAAGCTGTTCCAAGGCAGTGTTGACCAGCCAATGTTGGTGGACTGTATTGGGGTCTTGACAGCCCCAGCACCCCTGTGTAGACCTGTGCCTGTGGGATCCAAGGGATGGGAGAGGCTCGTGAGGTTTGAATGGGCCCCAGTGGTTTTGTAGGCAGCTGTTGATTGCAGTTCTTGTGTTTCCAGGCAATGGGGTGGTTATCCACATCCCAGGACTCTTCGAGGAAGCTGAGGAAAACCTCCGGAAGGGCAAAGGTGAGAGGATGCTGACTGTGAACCTGTGCAGATGGTCTGACTGTCTCTTGTTGATGTTTACAGATCCCTTTCTTTATTTTCAAATCTCTACGTACTTCCTACTCTCCCTGTCTGTGTCACCGCCACCTCCTGCCTCTTGTGCCCCTTCCTGTCTCTGTCGCCTCAAACCTCTCTCCTTTACTTCACGTTCTCACCTCTAAGATGTTCCTCAAGACTGAGCTTATTAACCCAGCGTTTGGTTGCGTCTCCTTCCTACATGCACCGTGAATCTGGGTCACGTGCTGTTTGTTAATGTTCCTGTAAAGAGTCTTTTGTAATGTTAAACGCAGTATACAAATGCAGGTTTGTGCGTTGGTTCATTTCCCTTGCTCCCTGCGCCAGTAGACTTCATTGGCTGGACTAAACCTGTGATGATTCCTGCTCCCCTGAGTGGTTACTTGCGTTCCTCGCTGAGGGAATGTAGCAACGTTTTCCCCCAATTTTGCTTCTCAGCTGCACAGATGTATTCGGTTTCTGGAACGCCGTCCAGCAAGTGGTTTTCAGATGTGTCGGCACAGTGATCTGCATTTGCAGGACCATCTGGTGCGGCTGTGCAGCTTACAGAGAACACTAATATAGGACTTGATGAGTAGGAGTCGGCCACTCAGCCCCTTGAGCCTGCTCCTCCGTTCGAAAAGATTATGGCCTAGTGGTATTGTTGCTGGACTGTTAATCCAGTGACCCAGATAACACCCTAGGGCCCAGGTTCAAATTCTGCCGTGGCAGATGTTGGAATTTGAATTCAATAAATATCTGGAATTAAGAATCTAATGATGACCGTGAATCCATTGTCGATTGTTGGAAGAACCCATCTGGTTCACTATCTTTTAGAGAAGGAAACTGCCATCCTTACTTGGTCTGAGCTACGTGTGACTCCAGACCCACAGCAATGTGGTTCACTCTTAACTGCCCTCCAGGCAATTAGGGGTGGGCAATAAATGCTGTCTAGCCAGTGATGCCCTCATCCCATGAACGAATAAAGAAAAAAAAAGTTCTAGTTCTAACGACCCCTCTCCTTACTGCCACAAAAGGAAATTTCCTGCTACTCCCACCTTGTCGAGTCTCCTCAGGAAGTTGCATTTTTCAATGAAATCATCTTGCGTTCTTCTAATCTCCAATAAACAAGGCCTGCCTGTCCTCGGAGTCCTGCTTCCTGCAAACAACTCTCTGTGCTGCTCCCAGCCTTTTAGCTCCCCGTCACCAGATGTTTGTAGTTCTTGAGAGATTCAGGAGAGTTTGGAGGAGACCATCTGTCTGAAAGGACCTGTGTTGACCCACAGTCTGGCTTCTGTCCCTGCTCTGGGACATTCCTACCAATGTATCTTTCCTCTCCCGTTCATTGCTCAGAAGTGAACATTGCTGGCTAGGCCCAGCATTTTGTTGTCCATCCTAATTGTCCCTTGGGCTGCTGGGTCTGATCTGCCACCTTGAGCACCTATGAAGCACATGATGAAGGTTCACCCACAGTGACCTTCCCAACACTTCAATCCAACCAAGTGTCTTGTTTGGCCTTTCCACAGGGCAGTTCAGAGGCAACTGTGTTGTTATGGGTCTGGAGTCACTTGTAGGCCTGAGGTACATCAGTGAACCAGGTGGTTTTTTTCTGAGAACCCAGCAGCTGGGTGGTCACCAGTTATGTCTCTCTGTTGCTCATTTTGAAGTTATGAGGAATTGCAGATCTACCTGAGTGTCTCGCTATCTGTGTGCATCTGTTTCCAATGGCTCTCCAATAATTTGTCTATATGAGCACATTCAGTAATTGTAGCCCCCCTCGCGCACTCTCTCTCTGTTTTCTGTTTTTCATCTCTCTTCCCCCTTTCCGTCTATATTTCTCCTTGCCACCTCCTCCCTTTTCCACCTCGCAGTTGATTGTGTGTGTTATTCGGGAGTCAGTCCAGAGTAGCTTGTGAGCACCGAGCTATGGAACTTGGCAGATTTTGTTATTTATCTCTCTCCCACGCACACAGGTTTGGAAGGTTGGGAATTGAGGACCGTGATCTCAGACAGAGCCCACATTGGTGAGTTCATGTTTGTTGTTTTTGAGACCCTGGTGGGTGAGGGATGGGTTGCATGTGATTGGCTTCCTCTGTGTGTACCTATCTCTCTCCAGGTTTGTGTCCTTAAGGACAGAAGGTGCTCAGTGCACTATGATATTTTCATACATGCCTTTGAGCGAAGGAACCAAGAGCAGGGCTAGGCCCCCCAAATTACTCTGCCAGTCAGTATGACCACATCTGATCTGATGACTCTACATTTCTGTCGACACCACAATAACCTTTCATCCCTCACGCTTAACACATATCTAACTCTCTCTGTCTTAAAAAAATGTTCAAGGACTCTTTGTCTCCAGCACCTTTTGAGGAATAGAGCTCTAAAAAACAGGAAGAGGGCAGTGTTGTGGAAAGTAATCAGAGACCCAAAGACACTGGTTCAAATCCCACCAGGGCAACTAGTGGAAATGATGTCCAATTAATTATTCTGGAATTGAAACTTGATCTCAAGAGATGGCGACGTGACAACCATCATCGAAGGTCATAACCCATCTGGTTCACTAATGTCAATCAGGGAAGGGAATCTGCCACACTTACTTGGCCTGGTCTATGTGGGACTCCAGACAGCAGTGATTTGCTTGATTCTGAACTGCCCTCTGAAACAGCCTGAATGAGCCACTCAGTTTGAGGGCAATTAGGGACAGGTGATACGTTGCCATTGAGACCCACATCTCTCAGAATTAATTTTTAAAACATGAATCTCAACCCTCTGGACAAGAGGGTGTCCATCCTGGCAAGACACCCCTCTTCAGGGTCTTGTAGCTATCGGTCAACTTGTCCTTCTAATGTACAAACCTAGCCAGCCCAGCCTTTCCTTACATCATCAGTCCATCATTTACAGATTTTAAAATGGTAGGTGGCTTGACCCAACACCTGGCAGATGGGGTATAGTGTGAGAAGTGAGAGCTGGTTGCAAAACCACATGCGCAGGTTTCTGGGTGTCCTGACGTGCTGATCACAAGAAATTAGTAATCAGGTACAGTTTGTAATTAGGCAAGGAATCTTGCAGTGAGTAATTCACCTCCTGATTTTCCAAAAGCCTATCCACCATCTACAAGGCTCCCCACCTGCCTGGATGAGTATAACTCCAGCAACAGCACAAGCTTGATGCCGTTCAAGACAAAGCAGCCCCACTTGGTTGGCACCACATCCACAAATCTTCACTCCCTCCACCAAGGCTCAGTAGCAGCAGTGTGCACCGTCTATTAGACGCACTGTAGAAATTCACCAAAGATCCTTGGGACTGTCCAGACTCACCAGACTGAACTTTGTGGGCAGCACGGTGGCTCAGCGGTTAGCACTGCAGCCTCACGGCGCCAGGGACCTGGGTTCGATTCCAGCCTCGGGCGACTGTCCGTGCGGAGTTTGCACATTCTCCCCGTATCTGCGTGGGTTTCCTCCGGGTGCTCCGGTTTCCTCCTGCAGTCCAAAGATGTGCAGGTTGGGTGGATCAGCTGTGCTAAATTGCCCGTAGTGTTCAGGGATGTGTGGGTTATAGCGGGATGGGTCTGGGTGGGATGCTTCAAGGGGCGGTGTGGACTTGTTGGGCCGAAGGGCCTGTTTCCACACTGAAGGGAATCTAATCTAATCTACAATCTCGAAGGACAAGGGCAGCAGATGCATAGGAACGCCAACTCCTGCAAGTTTGCCTTGAAGCCACTCATCGTCCTGACTTGGGGGCGGGGAAGTGAGGGGTTAAAGAAATCACCATTCTTTTTCACTGTCACTGGGTCAAAATCCTGGACGTCCCTCCCTAAGGGCATTGTGTGTGTATACCCACAGCATAGACTGCAGTGGTTCAGGAAGGCATGTCACTACCACCTTCTCAAGATGCAACTGAGGATATACAATAAACGCTGGCTCTACCAGCAACACCCCTCCATGAACAAAAAAAATTCCAAAGACTCGTGAATCTCTTTGTGAAACGATGTGTCTTAAATTTGACTATTTAAATGGTGCCCCCTAGGTGTAGGTTCTCCCATCAGAGGAAACATCTGCTCTAAAGTTCCTCTTAGAAGAGCTCTGATGAAGAGTTATCTAGACTCGAAACGTTAACTTGCTCTCTCCACAGATGCTGCCTGACCCGCTGTGATTTCCAGCATGTTTTGTTTTCAGTACAGATTTCAGCATCTGCAGTAATGTGCTCCTACTCTCTACTCTTTGTACTCAATTCCCCTCTTAAAAGACCATAAAATTCAATGAGCTTTCCTAATTACTTCTGTCCCTGAATCCTCACCTTTTGTGATTCATGCACCGGGACTTTTCGCTTCCTCACCATCTCCCTCCGTTTACATTATATCGTTTGGTTTTACCCTTCCTGCCAAATGGACAATTTCACCTTCGCCCCCCCCCCCCCCCGCCCCCCCGCCAAACTTTGCCAAGTCCTTTCAAAACCTCATTCTTCTGAACGAGATTGCTTCTGCTAAGCACCAGAAAGCATAGAACCCGGCACAGACCTGATGTGCCGAATGGCCCGACTCTGTGCTGTGTAGTTCCTGGTAGTAAGTGTACTTGACTGTTCTCTTCTTGTTTCCAGTGTTTGATTTCCATCAGGCAGTGGACGGTGTGCAGGAGCAGCAACGTCAGGAGCTGGCTGGGAAAAAGTGAGTGCGGCAGATACCTTGACTGGGGCTAAGACTGGAGGGAAGTGGGCAGTGTTTTTACAAGGTGACTGGCCCATCCTTGGCCTGTTCTAATCCCTCCCTCTCTTTCTTTTCACTCTATTGCCTTCCCATTCCCGTCAGCCTGGGGACCACTAGGAAAGGCATTGGGCCAGTGTACGCATCGAAAGCCTCTCGCACCAGCCTCCGTATCTGTGACTTGGTGTCGGACTTTGAGGAGTTCTCGAAGCGGTAAGGGTTTAGAAAGGAGTCGGGCTGCTTGCTTACCGTCTTGTAGCAGAGATTGCAAACAGGGTAAATGTCCCCTTTTCTTAAAAGAAAAATCACACTGCTGTCGTTAACTGAGTTCCTCCTTCTTCTCACAGAAGTAGAAAACCAAAACCTGTGTCTGAACTGGTGCAAGCAAAATAGGAGTGGGCCACTCAGCCCTTTGAGCTCGTTCCCCATTCACTAATATCAGTGTTGAGCTGACTGTCGGCTCAAATCTGCATTCTCGCCCGTTCTTGTTAATTTGCCTCGCTCTTATGCCTTTAAAAATATTCAGTGGCTCATCTCCCATCTTGGGTGGCAATGTCTTGGTTTTTATATTCTATATTGAACACACATTCCCATCTGAGTCAACAATGTTCTTTAGGGAAGGACATTTTCTGTCTTTGCCTGATCTGGCCCAGCATGTGACTCCAGGCCCCCAGCAACGTGATTGACTCTTAATGGTCCAAGTGAGACACTCCATTCAGGGACGGTTAGGGGCGGGCATCGAAAGCTGGCTTCACGAGTGACGCTCGTACCCTGTGAAAGAGGTGAAGAGAAAGTATGAAAATTCCAATAAGGCTTGCACCGGATGAAGAGGAAGTCCTTAGCAATCTGTTCCAGGCCTCCAGCAACGATGTGAATCTTCCCCTGCCCCGGGAATGGATTGAAGCAAGTATCCCGCCACTCCGGCCTGGCACTGAGAGGTAGCCTCTTGTATTGAGACATGGTTAAGCTGGAAGAGAGTCCTGTCAGGGCCCTGAGGCCGGTGATCCTGTTTATTTCTACCCCCAATTCCTTTCACAATCCACATTCCGCCCACTAACACACTCCTCCCTCCCTCCGCCAGCTCATAGGCACTCACACCCGTGGTGTCTGGAAGAGTTGTTACCTCTGTTTAGTTGGGTGTGGAAGGTCCTTTAGCAACGTTCTATGAGGACCTTTAGGATTGTTTGCTATTTCAAATATGTTATATCATTATAAAGTATTAAAACCTCATTAATGTCTCCCTGTCTTTCTCCTGCCTCACCTTCTCTATTCATTTCTCCCCTCCCCCATCTTTCCCATTTCATCTTCCTCCTCCCTCTTCCTCTCCCTCAACCTCCCATTTCCTCTCCTTCCATCCCCTCCATCCCTCCCTCCCTCTGTCCATCCCTTCCACCCCCCCCTCATTCCCTTGTCTCACGCTCTTTCTCCCTCCCTTGCCATTTCTATCCTCCTTCCCTCCCTGCCTACTCCGTTTTCCTCTCTTCCTTTCTTTTTCTCTCTCTCTCTCTATTCCACCTCCACCCCAACTTCCCTCCTGTCTCTTTCTGTCTCTCACCCTATTCTATCCCCTGCATTCCCCTTGTTTCTCTTCACTATAGATTCAGAGGGCTGGCCCATCACTATAAAAGCATGTACCCAATGCTACACATCGATATTGAAGGAGAGTTGAACAAACTGAAGGTAACTTGAGTGTAGCTTGTACTTGAGTTTCAAGGATTGGGCTTCGCTCCTTGAGTGTCCTTGGACATTCTGGAGCTGTTTTTCAGAAACTGTTCTTCTTTCCTTGTTTTCTGTCAAGTGTAGAGTGGCCTGGGGCCTCCAGATAGCTGTCATCACAGCCCTCACCCCCATTTTGGCATTCAGGCAGTTGAGTGGATACTGCTCCTGGTCTCAGGATAGAGAAGACCCTGGATATTGTTGGAATGGAGAGTTTGAGATATTAAATCAGTAGGGGCAAATATGTCCTCATTTTTACAGTCTGGAATTTAGGAAGTTGACAGATGACCTCGTGAGGGACATTGATGAGCTGAATGATAAGGGTCTTCCCCCTCGGGTGGGGGAATTCAAGACCAGGGAACATATTTTTAAGGTGAGAGGAAAAAGATTTAGAAAGGATGTGAAGGGCGACTTTTTTTTTGTTTTAAACAGTGGGTTCGTGTGTGGAATGACCTGCCAGAGGAAGTGATAGATTCAGGTAATGTTACAATATTTAAGTCCAATTAAGTTCATGAATAGGAAAGGTTGGGAATCTCACAGGCAGGAGGGACTAGTTTAGTTTGGGATTATGGTTGGCATGGATTAGTTGCACTGAAGGGTCTGTTTTGACGTGGTATGATTCTTTGATCTGATCAAAGTGTTTGAAATATTAAAATGATTCGATGGCTTAGGGCTACAGCATATCTTCTGGGTTTAGCGGAGTGGGGGGGTGGGGTTGGGGGTGTGTAGTGGTGTGGGAGAAGAGAGAACTGAGAATGGAGTGGTTGGAGGTGGGTATAACGTAATAATTTGAAAAGTGGAGCTGAATGTTTTGGCAGACAGCTGATGAATGGACGTGTTTCAGGAACACGTGGAATTCTCTCCGTTGCCAAAATGCAGTGGATGATGTGGGAGGTGAGAGTGCCGAGTAACAGATCAGGTAGGATAAGGGAGGTTCGGGTTGTTTACTTACTATGTGTCCCCAATTCCTCTGCAGGAATACTCTGAGCGAATCCGTCCCCTGGTGAAGGATGGGGTTTATTTCATGTACAATGCCCTCCATGGACCGCCAAAGAAGATCCTCGTAGAGGGTGCAAACGCCACGCTCCTGGACATTGATTTTGGTAAGAAGCCAAAACATGAACACTGCCCTCCAATCACACCACATGTCTGCAGTAAACTCGCACAAGCTGAGCTGCATTTAACGCTTCCTGTTCTGAGGAGGGCAAAGCTGTGTGACTCCCCTACCTGTACACCAATCCGACTGTCTGCCATGAGCCACAGTTCCTCGCAGTGCTGTCTCTCACCTCAAGTTGTCATCCTTCCCTCAGGACTTGCCCGAGATTGTTTTTGGTTTCTCCAAAATCAAATCATCTTTGGACTGTAATAAATCTGACAAAGGTTCGCCAGTAATTTCAACATTCCTATATTTTAGAAATTCTGATTTCAAAGCCCAATAATTATAGTTTTCTACTAATCTATGGAGATCATAAATGAACTCTTTGATTCAGCATCTGAAAAATTCAATTAAATAGTTTCTTGTTAAGAATTGAAGTCATTGTCAGTTAAAGGAACTGCTAAAAGTGTGTGGAACTTAAGTATTGGTACCTTCTTTTATGCCTTGATGTGCTAGAATGTGATAAGATGTAGGAAGTATTGGATATAATAGAGTGTGTCCTTGGTAGGCTTGTGATTTAGTGCCTAAACTTGGGAAGCAATTCTGTATCTTCGGATCTATACTTTCCAAGATGTCCAGGATGTTTTGTTTGATCCTGATGTTAAATCACACAGAAAATATTACTTCTGTTTCTTCCTAATGTCTTTATTGATGATTCTCTCTTTTAAAGTGTTTTCATTCTGCAGTGTCTCAATGCTGCTTCTCAATTTCTCTTTTAATCTTGCAGTATATCAATGTTGCTTTAATCTCTTTCTAAATAGGTACTTAAAACAGCACTAATCCAATGCAATAGTATTTTCCTTGTCTTTGAAAGCTTTTAAACTATTCAGTATAGCACCACAGGTTTATCCAATTTACTGAACACTTTTAATTTCAGGCAAATTGGATTACACAGCCTAATACATGATAGCCATTACATTGCATAATTTGCCAAAATAAAGCCTGTTCCCTTAACAAACCGTGGTTTAAACTATGGCTGTCCTGCTCTTAATGTAGTCTCATGATACTTCCTGTATCCTTTTGTTAGACTCTATATGCTCAGGGCTTTTAAATTGCCGTTTTGTTGTCTTAATTCTGGATCTGTGATCTTACTGGTGCTGTGACTTCAGTTTAAGTTAGTGTTTTGGACTTGATTTACCCTCTATAGCTGTGTGTAATGGTGTCTTCTTGCTGTGGCAGCAACGCTGGTGAGCGTCAAGGATCCCTTTTGAAATTTTGGCCTTGTCAGCCCATTTTGTGGCAATAGTTTAGTGGTGTTATCACTAGACTGTTAATCCAGAGACCCAGGTAATGTTCTGGGGACCTGGGTTTGAATCCCGCCAGGGCAGATGATGGAATTTGAATTCAATAAAAAAGAAAATCTGGAGTTAAGAGTCTAATGATGACAGTGAATCCATTGTCAATCATTGGAAAAACCCATCTGGTTCACTGATGTCCTTTAGGGAAGGAAACTGCCATCCTTACCCAGTCTGGCTACATGTGACTGCAGAACCACAGCAGCGTGGTTGACTCTGAACTGCCCTCTGGGCAACTAGGGATGGTCAATAAATACTGAGCGTAGATGATGATGCCCTCATCCCGTTAATTAACAGATTTAAAAACAATTGGAGATCTCCCCCTTGCCCAATAGTGAGTTCTAACTTTATCCACTAAGCACTGACATCTGTTTGTTTCCTAGTTGATCCTTTAACATATTCTCACTTCCTGACTGAATCTGTAACTGCCAGCTATGACTGACCTTTTTACTTCAAGCTTGCTCCTGCACTTCCTTTGCTGGGTCTGAGTTAAAAGGCTAAAGTCCACTTCCTCCATTGTGGATCATACCATGCATCTGTCTGTAGGCTGTTTGAGAACTTTAAGTCTGTCTGAGACTTGTAAATGTTCACTCCTGCTCCTGAGTACACTGGAATTCTCTGCTGTTGAGCTATTTGGAAACCATTTTGTTTCTATCTGGGATTAAGTAGCAAAGTTACACTGCTGTTAGCACGTGATTTGTGCTGTGATGCCAACCACTGTTAGCTTTTGTTTTGTTCCTACCCAATGAGTCTTCCAAGAGAAGAAACTTCTGCAGTTTGTTGTGTAGTAGCAATCAGCAACAAGCTGTGTGAGCAGGATAAGTGCTTGCTAAGACTGAGGGTACAGGTCCTGACCCTACAAGATTGATTAGGCCACAGATGGAATAGTGTGCAGTCCTGGTCGTCCCACTGTCGGAATGATAGCACTGGAGAGGATGTGGAGGAGATTCACCAGGATGTTGCCTGGGATGAAAAGGTTGAGACTGGACAGGCTGGGTTTGTTTTCTTTGGAGCAGGGGAGGCTGCGGGAGGTGGGTGGAGGTGGAAGCAGGATTGATACAAAATAATGAGCGACGTAGACAGGGTAGATCTTGAGATCCTTTTTCCAATGCCTAAGATCAGAGGGGATAAGTTTAAGGTGGGGAGTAAGTGGTTTAGAGGAGATCTGAGGGTGGTAGAAATATGCAGTGTGCTGAGGGTGATGGAAGTCGCTACTTTTGCAACATTTAAGAAGCTTCTGGATGAGCACTTAAAATCCAGGGCATAGTAGGCTGTGGAATGAGTACAGGTGAATGGGATTAGAGTAATTTGGCCTTTATTGGTTTGCATAGGCATGGTGGGAGAAAGGGCCTGTTTCTGTGCAGGATCACCGACTCTAAGATCTGAATCTGTTTGTCCTTATCTCCACCCAAGTCCTTGTGATGTCATCAGTTTTGAGTGGAGCTGAATGCAGTTCCCAAACATTAACCCTTCCAAAACCATTACCTTCTACAACTCACATCGCATCATTTTCCCTGAGGACATGGTTATGGACACAGCCAATTCCTGCAGCATCCCGACAGTGATGGCCTCCATCCCCTACACCCCCCCCTCTATCTCTCTCACCCCCCCCCTCTATCTCTCTCACCCCCCCCCTCTATCTCTCTCACCCCCCCCCTCTATCTCTCTCACCCCCCCCTCTATCTCTCTCACCCCCCCCTCTATCTCTCTCACCCCCCCCCTCTATCTCTCTCACCCCCCCCCTCTATCTCTCTCACCCCCCCCCTCTATCTCTCTCACCCCCCCCCTCTATCTCTCTCACCCCCCCCCTCTATCTCTCTCACCCCCCCCTCTATCTCTCTCACCCCCCCCTCTATCTCTCTCACCCCCCCCCTCTATCTCTCTCACCCCCCCCCTCTATCTCTCTCACCCCCCCCCCTATCTCTCTCACCCCCCCACTCTATCTCTCTCACCCCCCCCCTCTATCTCTCTCACCCCCCCCCTCTATCTCTCTCACCCCCCCCCTCTATCTCTCTCACCCCCCCCCTCTATCTCTCTCACCCCCCCCCCTCTATCTCTCTCACCCCCCCCCCTCTATCTCTCTCACCCCCCCCTCTATCTCTCTCACCCCCCCCTCTATCTCTCTCACCCCCCCCTCTATCTCTCTCACCCCCCCCTCTATCTCTCTCACCCCCCCCTCTATCTCTCTCACCCCCCCCTCTATCTCTCTCACCCCCCCTCTATCTCTCTCACCCCCCCTCTATCTCTCTCACCCCCCCCTCTATCTCTCTCACCCCCCCCTCTATCTCTCTCACCCCCCCCTCTATCTCTCTCACCCCCCCCTCTATCTCTCTCACCCCCCCCCTCTATCTCTCTCTCCCCCCCCTCTATCTCTCTCACCCCCCCCTCTATCTCTCTCACCCCCCCCTCTATCTCTCTCACCCCCCCCTCTATCTCTCTCACCCCCCCCTCTATCTCTCTCTCCCCCCCCCTCTATCTCTCTCACCCCCCCCCTATCTCTCTCACCCCCCCCTCTATCTCTCTCACCCCCCCCTCTATCTCTCTCACCCCCCCCCTCTATCTCTCTCACCCCCCCCTCTATCTCTCTCACCCCCCCCTCTATCTCTCTCACCCCCCCCTCTATCTCTCTCACCCCCCCCCTCTATCTCTCTCACCCCCCCCCTCTATCTCTCTCACCCCCCCCTCTATCTCTCTCACCCCCCCCTCTATCTCTCTCACCCCCCCCTCTATCTCTCTCACCCCCCCCTCTATCTCTCTCACCCCCCCTCTATCTCTCTCACCCCCCCTCTATCTCTCTCACCCCCCCTCTATCTCTCTCACCCCCCCCTCTATCTCTCTCACCCCCCCCTCTATCTCTCTCACCCCCCCCCTATCTCTCTCACCCCCCCCTCTATCTCTCTCACCCCCCCCTCTATCTCTCTCACCCCCCCCTCTATCTCTCTCACCCCCCCCTCTACCTCTCTCACCCCCCCCTCTACCTCTCTCACCCCCCCCCCTCTACCTCTCTCACCCCCCCCCATCTACCTCTCTCACCCCCCCCCATCTACCTCTCTCACCCCCCCCCATCTACCTCTCTCACCCCCCCCCATCTACCTCTCTCACCCCCCCCCATCTACCTCTCTCACCCCCCCCATCTACCTCTCTCACCCCCCCCATCTACCTCTGTCAACTCCCCCCCCCCCCCCCCCATCTACCTCTGTCACCCCGTCCCTGTCTGTGTCAGCCGCTACACTCCCTCCAGCTGGATCGCCACGCCATCCATGGCTTAACCATTTGCACTCTCTTCTTGTGTAGTCTAAATTGTTGTTCTCTCTTACTGAAGTCGGTTTTCTTCCAGTTCAGTCCTGACGAGTGAGAGAGATAATCGCCTTGACCTGACGTCTTTGTTTTCAAAAGGTTTTCTAAGTTGGGTGTGACCAAGCCATGATTTATCGGTATTGTGTTGCAGGTACCTATCCTTTTGTGACCTCTTCGAACTGCACAGTGGGTGGGGTGTGCACCGGACTGGGGATTCCCCCTCACAACATTGGCGAGGTTTACGGTGTCGTGAAAGCTTATACCACTAGGGTGGGAGTAGGTGCCTTTCCCACAGAGCAGAATGACGTGAGTACCCTCTGTCCTCTGGTCACTCCTGGCTGGTTTGTGTCTGACTGACAGGGGGCAGGGTAGGGGTGATCCAGCTTACCCCAGGTTTCCTTGCTCCCTCACTGGTGCCTCCTGCTGTGTTTCCCCCAGGAGCTGGGTGAGCTGTTGCAGCAACGGGGCCATGAGTTTGGAGTCACCACGGGCAGGAGGAGGCGATGTGGCTGGCTGGATCTGATGCTGGTGAAATACGCTCACATGATTAACAGCTTCACTGCGTGAGTACTCAGCAGGCACCAGGGACGTCCGTGTCACACTAACGGAGTGGTTGCATTCGGTTCGGTTCCTGGGTGTCTCCCCCCCCCCCATTGGACCTGTCTGTTTTGTGTCCTCTTCTCCCTCCCTCCCTCCCTCCCTCCCTCCCTCCCTCCCTCCCTCCCTCCCTCCCTCCCTCCCTCCCTCCCTCCCTCCCTCCCAGCACTGGTCTCTTCTTAGGTTGCACCTTCTGTATCTCTGTCACCTCCTCCGGCCCCGACAACCCCTTCCTATCTCTGTCACTTGCCCTGGCCCCTACAGCCCCTCCCTTATCTGTGTCACTTTCTCTGGCTCCTACACCCCTTTCCCCATATCTGTCACCCCCTCCGGTCCATACACCCCCTCCCTATCTTTGTAACTGCGCAATAAGTACTTGTTTGGCTCATGTCCCACAAGTGAATGAACTAAAAAAGAACTCCAGCCTGTACACCCCTCCCTGTCTCTGTCACCTCCTCCAACTGCCTGCATCCCTCCCTGTCTCTGTCACCTCCTCCAAATGTCTGCATCCCTCCCTGTCTCTGTCACCTCCTCCAAATGCCTGCATCCCTCCCTGTCTCTGTCACCTCCTCCAAATGCCTGCATCCCTCCCTGTCTCTGTCACCTCCTCCAAATGCGTGCATCCCTCCCTGTCTCTGTCACCTCCTCCAAATGCCTGCATCCCTCCCTGTCTCTGTCACCTCCTCCAAATGCCTGCATCCCTCCCTGTCTCTGTCACCTCCTCCAAATGCGTGCATCCCTCCCTGTCTCTGTCACCTCCTCCAAATGCCTGCATCCCTCCCTGTCTCTGTCACCTCCTCCAAATGCCTGCATCCCTCCCTGTCTCTGTCACCTCCTCCAAATGCCTGCATCCCTCCCTGTCTCTGTCACCTCCTCCAAATGCCTGCATCCCTCCCTGTCTCTGTCACCTCCTCCAAATGCCTGCATCCCTCCCTGTCTCTGTCACCTCCTCCAAATGCGTGCATCCCTCCCTGTCTCTGTCACCTCCTCCAAATGCCTGCATCCCTCCCTGTCTCTGTCACCTCCTCCAAATGCCTGCATCCCTCCCTGTCTCTGTCACCACCTCCAAATGCCTGCATCCCTCCCTGTCTCTGTCACCTCCTCCAACTGCCTGCATCCCTCCCTGTCTCTGTCACCTCCTCCAAATGCCTGCATCCCTCCCTGTCTCTGTCACCTCCTCCAACTGCCTGCATCCCTCCCTGTCTCTGTCACCTCCTCCATTCCCCCTCGGAAAACTAGTACTCCTAATTGCAGCTTCTTGAGCATTTCTGAACTGTGGAATTCCCTCTGAATACCTCTCACTTCCTTCCTTTAAAATGCTCCTTTTCATTTGGTCACATGTTCCCAATATCTCCTGCTGAGGCTTGGAGTGAGGTAGTTCTTCACCTGCCTTTGAACGCCTTTGTGATCGTTTCCTAACTTGAAGATGCCTAAATGAGTATAAATGTGGTTTGAGGTGGGGTGACGTGCTGCTTATTCTCCATCTCAGGCTGGCTCTCACTAAACTCGATATACTCGACACTTTCGAAGAGATCAAGGTCGGTGTTGGATACAAATTGGATGGAAAAACCATCCCTTACTTCCCAGGTTGGTCACTGCCACTCCAGTAGTGGTAACTAAACATACATCCGGGAATGTACCTAACTGATTTGGGAACTATATTCAATTTGAAAACTAACTGAAGTCTGTTGGCTCTCTCCGGAGGAGAAAAGCTTTCTGTCATCGGGTGTGGCTTTCAATGGGGGTGAGGAATGTGGTGAATGTCTGGGGGAGTGGGTGACGGATGTGTGTGTTGGTGAAGGGTGATGTATGAAGGTCTGAGTGGGATATGTGGTGTGTGTTTTGGGGAGGGGCAGTGTGTGTGTATCTGAGAGGGAGGGGTGTGGTCTGTTTTTGGGAGTTATTGTGTGTGTGTCTGTGAGGGGGTGGTATGTGGCATGTTTGCGTGGTCTGTGCGTGCAGTGGGTCTGGTTTGACCTGTGATAGACAATAGGTGCTGGAGTAGGCCATTCGGCCCTTGATCAGCCACCATCAGTATCCTGTTCCTGCCTTACCCCATAACCCTTGATTCCACTATCTTTAAGAGCTCTATCCATCTCTTCCTTGAAAGTATCCAGAGAGTTGGCCTTCACTGCCCTCTGGGGCAGAGCATTCCATATATCCACCACTCTCTGGGTGAAGAAGTGTTTCCTCAACTCTGTTCTAAATGGCCTACCCCTTATTTTTAAACTGTGTCCTCTGGTTCTGGACTGATGTCCGTGAGACTGTTCTTTGTAGGCGGAAACCATGAGCTGGCCTCTCCCTGACCTTCAGTCTTATTTTCTCTCCCTGCAGCCAACCAGGAGATGCTGCACAAAGTGCAGGTTGAGTACGTGACACTGGCTGGGTGGAAGAGGAGCACGGAGGGGGCCCGGACTTTCAGTGAGCTGCCTGAGAACGCCAGGAGTTACGTGCACTTCATCGAGGAGCATGTCGGGGTGCCAAGTGAGTTTGGGAGTGGGCTGGTGATAATTTTTCTCGTTCCCCCAACATTCGATTACCCACTTGGAGCCTGAGCTATACTAACCTGTTTGGAGTGGGACAAGGAGCACTTGAAACTGGCATTGTCTCTAGTTCCAGCAGGTTGAGGGTGGGAGGAAGTTTGGGGACATGGACCGAACTTTATTCCCTTGTGTTTGAAGTGATTGGTTGAGTTACTGGGCAGGGGCTCACTCTCCATTTGTTTTCAGTCGGAGGTCAGAAGAGAATTCTGCGCGTGTTTAGCCCAAACCACCCCCCGCCCTTTCACCCTCTGTCCTCTTTTCTCCCCTGACAGTTAAATGGATTGGAATCGGTCAGGCCCGGGAATCCATGATTCAGCTCTTCTGAGGATAAATGCGACCCAGAGTGGGAGAGAGAAAGAGACAGGACATCAACCTGGCCCACTCCTCACTGGCTGACACTCGCCCTCCTGCAGGCTTTCCTGCCCCATCACTGACCGCAACATGTTTTCCCCATCTTGAGCTGATGCTGGGCTCTCCCTGAGCACCCTACAGTATTGCTGTCTGCCAAATTCCTCAAAGTCGACGTTTTGAGAGTTGGCTGCTTTGCAATCCCGGGTCTGGTCCAGAGGAGAGTGAGACCCTTACATCTGTATTTTCGTTCTTGCATTTTTAAATTCAATCATTGACGCAAGTGTTATCTGCAAAAATCTATCAGTCCCCCCGTCTCTGGTCAATCTTGGCCTTTTTATTTTAATTAAAACATTAATTCATAGGTTTGTTTATGGAGGTGATTAACTAGACAGCATTTATTGCCCATCCCTAATTGCCCAGTGGGCAGTTAACAGTGGGTCTGGAGTCACCGGTAGACCAAACCAGGTAAGGATGAGTTTCCAACCCTCCAGGGCATTAGTGAACCAGATGGTGTTTTTTTTTTCCAGCAATCAACAATGCATTCATAATCATTAGATTTTAACTCCAGATTTTTACTGAATTCAAATCCCGCCATCTGCAATGGTGGGATTTGAATCCAGGTCCCCAGAACATTATCCGAGTCTCTGAAACCGCGAGGCCAACGCCGCCCCATTGCAGTGTGTGCAGGCACGGCTGTGGGCCTCAGTGCCACCAGGAGAAAGTAACTGAGTGGTAATTGGGGTGTCCTGATAAGTAAACAGATTTTCTTTTACACCCCGACAAAGTCGGTGAAGATTCATTTTGCCTCTACCCAGTTCCTAAGGCTGGTGGCTCTCGTGTTGAGCGCCAGCGCTGACCCCAGAGGTCAATGCCAGCCATTTCTTGTGGCCCCTTCAACCCCAGCCCAGAGAGAAAACTCTTCTCACCCACCCTTGACACTTGTGTAGGTGAAGGAGCTCCCAGGCTGTAAGTGTGAATAGAGTGCCAACTGTACCTGCTGTAATGTGGGCTGGGTTAACTGCCCTCTGGGAGGGCAAATACACATGAATAGGCTCTATGAATGGCATGAAAGTGAATACTTGCTTTGAAAGCATTATTAAAAGACTTTGCTGACATCTGTCACCACTGTGTAATGAGCAATAAAGAATGGTATTATTATCCCAATCCTTGATTATTAGCCGAATTGTAAAGGGCTCCTTCAACCAAAAGTATTTGGAATCCACTGTTTCACCCGACCATTCTGAGAGGTCAGGTCATGGCAGCCTGAAGCCAAAATCCACCTCCACGTCTCCCTGTTTAGAATCCGCCCCCCACCATCCCCTTAGTCACTAGACCTAGTGGGAACTGAACCAATGTGTCTCAGGCTCCTTTGATTTGGTGCCGTCAACAGGCTGCATTTATGTAGCGCCTCAGGTGTGGTGAAACATCCCAGAGGGGACCTGAGTACCTGACAAACCTGGTGCTGAGCCACGTCATTGGGTAGGAGCAGGCAGTGGAGAGCTGGGTCAAAGAGTAGGGTTTAAGGGGCATTTTGGAGAGAGGGGTGTTCTTCACGAGGTTGCTTAAGCTCCATGGGTTTGTAATTGCCAAAATGAGAGAAGTGAAATCAGAGGTGTGTATGTGAATATGTTTAAAGCAGCATATTCTCTGAAATTGTCATTTTATATTATGGAATGTTATTTTCCAAGAAACTGAATGAGGGCTAAATGTTTTGGTGTTAAGACAGTTCCATGGGTGAGTGAGACTGTCATGAGGATGGTTTGTATTGTACAAATGTCTGTTTATGACTCTCCTCTAACTTTTATCTATGCACTTGGATGTAATAAAATACTTGATGCTTCCATTTTAAATTCCTCTGTGGCTCTTTATTAATCAGACACACTCAGGCCAACCAGTGATATTAGGGGATCACCAACAGCCCATTGGGCTGGCTGTTTCAGATCCAGTAGGTCAGAGGTTTTGATTTCAATTGATGGGTGGAAGGATGACATTGTGGTGGTGGATCTATTTGATTTCCTCTGAAAGAGAAAGGATGTAGGAATTATTGGAGCTGGTGTGGGTCATTAAACCCTGCTGTACCTCATGGACCACTTCACCAGCGCACTCTCGCTAAAACAAAAAGACCCTCAACCCCTCCAAACAGAAATCTAACTCAGCCTTGAGTACATTCAATGAGCCAGCCACAGTCCACACACTTGCCTTTGACCCCAGAAGAAATTCCTCATTTTCGTTTTAGCCTTGATTGATGTCCCTGGTTCTGGTTTCTCCTACGAAGGGGACCATTCTTTCAGCATTGACCCTACCAGGTTCTTTCAGGATCTGAAGAAGGGTCACTGGACTAGAAATGTTCACTCTTTCTCTCCGCAGATGCTGCTGGACCTGCTCAGTTTCTCCAGCAATTTGGTTTTGTTTTGATTTCCAGTATCCAGAGAGCTTGGTTTTTTTTTCCTTCAGGATCTCGTTTGTTTCACTAAGATCACCCTCTCATTTTTCTAAATTCCAATGCATGCAGGCCTGACCAAACTCTTCTCATAAACCCTTCATCGATGGTAGCAGTCGAAACAGCATCCTCTGAACTGCTTTTAACACAACTTTTAGGGTTTTTAAAAAATCAACCTGACACCTTTTCTGGAGCAGGTGGGAACTTGAATCTTGGCCTTCTAGTGTTACAGATAGGGGCACTCCAACAGCACTTAAGAGCATTATATAAATAAAAGTCTTTTCAAGTAAGGAAACTAGTGTACAATACGTCAGATTCAGTATTCCTGAGGCTCTGTAAAATCTCCCTACCACAATGTTTCATTCACCTGCAATAAATAACGTTCCATTTGCCTTCCTCATCACTTGCTGCATCTGTATATTAACATTTTTGTGATTAATGCAACATAACACTTGTACCACCCCCCACCCCCCCCACCGCCGTTACTGCCGAGCTCAGCAGTGTTTGGGAAGTGTAGTTAGTACCTGGTGTGTGACTGGTGTCACCCTGCAGGCTGGAGCCTTTGATTTATTCAGCCTCGTGCACCAGGAGCTGGAGTTGTGTGATATTGACCTGGGGCAGGGTATCTGTATATTATAGTGCAGAGAGCAGACAGGGTTCCATCTCCTGACATAATGGGAACTGCAGATGCTGGGGAATCCAAGATAACAAAGTGTGGGGCTGGATGAACACAGCAGGCCAAGCAGCATCTCAGGGGCACAAATGCTGACGTTTCGGGCCTAGACCTCTGATGAAGGGTCTGTGCCCGAAACGTCAGCTTTTCTGCTCCTAAGATGCTGCTTGGCCTGCTGTGTTCATCCAGCTTCACAGTTGTCTTGAAATTTTTTTGAAACATGTTGCAGGAGTGATTTTCCAAGACCTATCTTCACTTTAGCTGGGCTTTAAAGTTCTGATTCGTTATTGGAGCTATTTCCTAATCAGCCTGTTTCGGTGATGTTATCTAGAGCAGGTGCAGCTTGGACTCTGGATTGTTGGTTCAGAGGTAAGGACGCTACCACCGGGCAGCAAAAGCCTTTCTGAACTGCAACTTTACACCATCTTTCCTGATAGAACTCACTTTGTGAGGATTCACGACAACCATCTGTGTGAGCACTAGCCTCACTGCAGGATAGGAGTGGTAAGCAACTAGAGAGTTCTGGGTTGATTTGGGATCTGTTGAGCTGGTTTGAGGCTTTGATAAGCCAGAGATAAGTGTGCAAGGAGAGAGAGGGGAGGAAGAATCTATCCAGCCTCTTTCCACAAAACCAGCCCGTCCACCCGAGGAAACCTCCAAACAACTTCCCATTCAAGTCAAACAATTCTTATGGAGACCAAAATGTACACAGTACAATTAGAGAGTCTGGGTGTCCTCAGTCTTTTTGCAAAGAGGAGTTGCATTTCAAACTTATTCTTGTTCAAAGTGCCGATTTAGCAAATTTCAGAAAGATGAGGATTGCCGCAACATCAAAGATAAGAGACACACTTGGAGATGGATGAGCTAGAGGGGAGTGTGCGGTGAGGCCACATCGTCCATTCCTTTCCCACCAACCCAAATTGTTGCACTCACCTTTGTAAAGTTAAAGCCCTGCCCCATTCCCAATTAAATTTTGAAATGTCTTGCAATCTTATCTGAGTGGTCAATGACTGCCTCCTTTGTTTACAACGCTGGCCCCTCCACACATTGCACTGTGCCTGTCACCTGTCCATTTTGGATCGGCTCAGTCTTTGGGTGAAAACTTCTTGCCAGCTGTCACACAATTTGAGGATATTGTTGTTCTTGTTCCGAATGTGAGGAGTTGGGAACGCTTTCCTCTTGAGTAAAGGAAGTTTGTGGGAGGATTGAATTGAGTTGTTGGTAAAATCAGGAAGGGACGTCAGGTGGACAAGGGAGAAACTGGTCCTGGTGGCACAAGGGTCAGTCACCAGGAGGAGAAAGATTGAAGAGAATTAGTGGAGATGAGGATCATTACATTGCGATTTGGAATGTGTAGCCGAAAGGCTTGTGGAAGTAAGTTCGCCAGGAACTTTCACAAGTTTGGGAGCGGGGGGTGAATACTTGAAATGCCTTTGCAGAGGGCTGGGGCACAAGGAAAAACCCATATTAGGCAGCAACTGTACAGAAACACTACATTAACATTTCAGGTTGATGGTCTTACATTGGGGACCAGGAATAACTAGATGGCTCTTTCAAAGACTCTGCAGAGCACAATGGGTAGAATGACTGCCTTGGTTGCTGAGGTTTCTCTGACCCAGTTTAATGCCAGCTCCAAACCTGACTAGTTGAAAAATTCCTATAGAATTTGATTTTTATTTTCAAACCCCTGATGGGGTGTTTGCCCTAATTGTGTTTATTTAAAATAACAGTACAATGCTAGAACTCTCCATAGTTGTGTCCCTGCTCGGGGTGGGGTGGGGTGGGGGTGGGGGGTCCACAGCCTATGGACACTAGGGGATGGATCACCTTCCAAAAATAATACTTTAAGAGTTTCCTTTGTCATTAGGACTTTTGTAATTTCATATTTTGAAGATTTTTTAACCAGTTTGTTATAATTTTCTCCAATTGTAGGACTCTTGTAGCCTCCTAGGGCCCATTGATGCTGAGTTTAGCACCTGAATATTTTGAAATAGTGGATTATCACAGAATATTACTTAAATGGGGAAAGACTACAGAAACCTATGGGAGAGGGATTGGGAGTCCTTGTCCATGAGTCACAAAAAAAACTACCACTCAATTTCAGGAAAGGTAAATAGAATGTTGACTGTGTTTTGAAAAGGAGTGGAGCGTAAGAGTAGGGAAGTTTTTGCTAAAACTATACAAGGCACTGGTCAGACTATAGATGAAAAACTGAACAGTTTTGAGTCCCTTATCTAAGGAAAGATATACTGGCATGGGAAGCAGTCAGAGACAATTCATCAGCTTCATTCAGGGTATGGAGAGACTGTCTTATGAGAAGTTGAAAAAGTTTGTGCCTGCACTCATTGGAATATACAAGAATGAAAGGCAACTTTATTGAAACATACTACAGTCTTGGGGGTACAACTCAATGATAAAACATTTGACTGCAGATCAAGAGGTCCCCTGGTTCATATTCAGATGGCCCCTATTTTAAGGGCAGCACGGTGCCTCACAGCGCCAGGGACCTAGGTTTGATTCCATCCTGGGGCAACTGTCTAGGGTTTGCACACTCTTCCCCATGTCTGCAAGGGCTTGCTCCAGTTCTCTCCCACAGTCCAAAGATGTGCATGTTAGATGGATTGGCTGTACTAACCTGCCCGTGGTGTCCACAAATGTGCAGGCTAGCTATGGGAAATGCAGGATTACAGAAATAGGGTAGGGGAGTAAGTCTGGGTGGAATGCTTTTTGCAGGGTTGTTGTGGGCTCAATGGGGCAAAATGGCCTGTTTCCATACTGTTGGGATTGTATGATTCTTAAGGGACTTGAACCAGAAGATATAATCTCTGACTTCACCTCACGAAGAAGCAGCACTCCGAAAGCTTGTGATTCCAAATAAACCTGTTGGACTATAACCTGGAATCATGTGACTTCTGATTTTGTCTGACAGTCACCTCCACATCAGAGTAAGGAGGTCACCTATTTTAAGACAGAGATGAGGAGGAATTTCTTCTTGGAGGCTAGTGACAGTGGAATTCTTAACTGTAGAGGTTTGAGGTTTGGTAACTAAGTATGCTAAGAAAGACAGATTTTTAATTGGTAAAAGATTGAGAGTTATGGGGAAGGAGTTGAAGATGATCAGATCAGCCATGATCTCATTAAATGAGAGAGAAGAGTCAATGGGCTGAATTAGTCCCACTTCAGCTCTTATGTCTTATGGAGAAGTCAAAGGCCAAATAAAAATGGGTGGAAAGCCAACTGGATCAGCAAATAGCAACTCCAGAACTGGGAATGTCCTCACCCTGGCACAGTTTACCAGAATGTAGCATTGTCCTCTGTTTACAAGATCAGGAACATAAACAAATAAATATTCCAAAGGCATATGGGATACTTGTATTACATTGCAGTAGTTAGGCCACAGCTGGATTACTGTGTTCAGTTCTGGTTGCCTCACTAAAAGAATTAAAGGTTAGGGTGAGCAGGTGGGTTAGTGGAGCCGAGTCCACAGAAAGATCAAACATGATCTTATTGAATGGTGGAGTGGGCTCAAAAGGCCAGATGGCCTACTCCTGCTCGAATTTCTTACGTTTTATAGGAAGGATGCAATTACACTTGAGGGAGTGCAGAATCTCCAGGGAGTTGCCTGGGCTAGGGTGTTTCAGCAATGAAGACAGGATGGGCATGAGTTGTTTTCCTTAGAGCAGTGAAGGCTGAGGAGCATAAAATTGAGAAGCATAAGGAGAGAAAGATCCATCTTAGTGGGGGCATAGATTTAAGGTACAGAGCAGGAGGGTTTAGAAGGGATTTAAGGCAGCATTTTCTTTCACCCAGAGGGTGATGGGTATCTGGAACTTACTGCCGAGAAAGGAGGTACAGTTGGGGAACATCAAGACATCTAAGTATTCAGATGATCACTTGGATATTCATAGCATAAAAGGCTACATGAGGGGGGCTCTTGTGCAGCACTGTCCTTACCACTGAGACAGGAGACCCGAATATGAGTCCCACTTACTCACAGATTGGTGTCATAACATCTCTGAACAGGTTTATCAGAAAATAACAACAAGGCTACAGGTCAAATGCTGGAAAATGAGACAAGATAAGTGCTTATTGACTGCACAGAAATGATGAGTCTCTTTCCTAAGCTGCTAAACTATTTGACTGTAAAACAAATCCCATGTCACTGTGCACGGTGAGACCAAACTAAATGGGTCTATGAACAGGACCTACAGACCTAACAAAGACATCCCTCCTACTTCAAAACTGTCCCTGTGAACACATCTACCCCTTCCTGCTCTGCGGGTGCTCCACACTGTGACACATTTACATTTAGAAATTACCATCACAAGAATGGTCAACAGCATTATTACACAGCAGTGAGGTGATTGCGTCGAGCAAATCGATGATTGTTTTAATATATGTAACAAACTAAATGCTGTTAAATCATCACCCATTTGACCCAGAGAGAGTACGAACAAAGAAATTAATTGGAAACAAAGACCCATTCCTCAAATGTACAGCTTTTACTCAACTGCTCCTGGGACCGAATTTAAAGTCATTTTACAGGATGGCTGGTGTGGATATATATATATATATATGTATATATTAAAAGACTTTTTGTTGCAATTTTGTGTTTTTTTTCCCCTCCAAATGTTAGAACTCTTGTAGCATCGAAAACTGTCCACTGTCACTTCAGGACACAAAGTGGGAGTGCGGAGAAAGAGTTGGTGGTGGGGTAAGAGTTGAGAAGGCAGGAGAGGGAAGAGTGGGGGAAACGGGGGGAAGAGTTGAAGATAGAAGAGGGGGAAGAGTTGAGAATAGATGATGAAAGAAGAGTTGAGTTGAAGATGGAAAAGGGGAGGAAAGAATTGAGTTGAGGATAGAAGAAGGGGGAAAAGAGTTCAGTTGAGGATGGAAGCAGGGGGAGGGGGGGAAGAGTTGAGGATGGAGGAGAGGTCGGGGAATGGGGATGGATTTCATTTCCACTGTTCTGAAGGAGGCTTGTCCAGCCACTTCCAGCCCCCGTTGGAGTCCTGTCGTCCGGGGCTGGGTCCGGGGCCAGGACCAGGGCCAGGCCCTGGCCCAGGGGATGAGGATGAGACCTGGGCGTTATGGTACTTGCGCATATGGCGGTACAGGTCCCCGGACTGAGAGTAGCGACGAAGACAGAAGCGGCAGCTGTGGGGTCTCTCTCGGGTGTGCACCAGGGCATGGCGCTTCAGGCTGTAGGCGCAGGAGAAAGTCTTGCCGCAAGCCCCACAGGTTGGCAGCTCATCCTCGGAGCCAGCTGGGCCCGTTCCAGGCCCAGGCGGCAGGTCCTGGAAGTACAGCTTGGCTGAAAGGCCCAGGGCGGCCGGAGTTCCCAGGTCTCCGGGAGAGGCCTGTGGAGCAGGAGCGGGAAGGCCCCGGTGCTGCTGGTGGTAGAGGCTGGGAGCCGGGAACGCGTCGTCCTCTGAAGGCATCTCATCCTCATCCGAGATCACAATGTGGCCCCCGCCCCCTCCACTGCAGGCCAAGGCTGGGGCCTGGGGTTGGGCTAACTCTGTGGGTGGGCAGCCTCGGGACGGCTGCTGAAAGAGCTCATCAAGCTGAGGGCAACAGGAGGCTGCTGTCTCCACCTCCTCAGCCTCGCCTTCGGGTGGCTCCTCACCGCCCTCCTCCTCCGAGAACAGGTCATCCTCCACCTTGACAGTGATCAGATCGCCGTCCTCCTCCGTGTCTCCGTCCCTGGCTGCCTCCTCGTCCTCCTCCTCGTGGGGCTTCCTCCTCCGGCCACTCCTCTCGCCCGACACCCCGGCCCAGCGAGGGCCCGAGGCCTCAGCCGTCGAGGACGAGGGGCTAGCCAGGACATTGCCAGCTGGCCTGCTGGGGTAGGCCTCCGTTTCCATGCCAGCCTGGCTGGTGGTAGTGTCTGCTGGCTCGGGTGGCCAGCGGCCAGGGCCTGAAGCCGGGGCCTCAGGCTGCAACAGCAGGAGGGAGGCCCCAGCCCCGTTCTGCTCACCCTCCGGGCGCCCTGAGGCATATGGCAGCTCCGTTGGCAGTGGGAGCTGCCTCCGAGGCAGTGCTTGTGGGGGAGGTGCTGGAGGAGGAGGCACAACCCCCTGGTAGGAGGCGGACAGGCCCAAAGTTCCGAGGCCGCCTCCTGCACCTGGTGGCGGTTGCTGCTGGGCCTCGTCCTCTTTGCGGGTGCTGTCGGCCTCAGCCAGGGCCCGGGCCTTCAGGCGGCCCTTGCACACCTTGACGATGTCGTTCATGTGCAAGAAGCTGGCGGCAGCCAGGACGTCTTCGGTGGGAGCGCCGCTGAAGCGGAGCCGGCCCTCGTACATGAACTCGAGCAGCAACGAGAAGGCCGGTGCCGTGACTATCTCGTCATCCAGGCCGACCACGTCCCGGCGGCCTGCTGTCACTGCCGCCGCCTCCTCCTTGTAGAACATGTGGAAGTAGGTGCTAAAGGAGGCCAGCACAGCTCGGTGGGCCTGGAACTGCACTGCCCCCACCAGCACTGTGCAATCACACAGAAAACCCTGGTGCCTCTGGTCCCGCAGGCTCTGCAGCAGCACACGACCGTGGTCTGGGAATTCCATCGGGGTGAACTGTGTGTTGGGGGTAGGGGGATCAGGGATTGTCTCAGACTCACAGGGAGCCTCAGGCCTTGCTCATCCTGGAACAGAAAAGAGAGTGGAGAAGGATCATTCAGTGACACTGGACTGACATGAAGGCAGCTTCCATATTTACCAAATCTGGATGGTCCTTGGAGAAAAGAGAGTGCCTGCTCCCTCAGCATTGACCCTCCAACCTCACGGCACCCTGTCAGCACTGACCCTCCGACGTCAAGGCACCCCCTCGGCACTGACCCTCCCACCTCACGGCACCCCGTCAGCACTGACCCTCCCACCTCACGGCACCCCCTCGGCACTGACCCTCCCACCTCACGGCACCCCCTCAGCACTGACCCTCCGACGGCACAGCACCCCCTCGGGACTGACCCTCCAACGTCACGGCACCCCCTCAGCACTGAACCTCCGACGGCACGGCACCCCCTCGGGACTGACCCTCCAACGTCACGGCACCCCCTCAGCACTGAACCTCCGACGGCACGGCACCCCCTCGGCACTGAAGCTCCGACGGCACGGCGCCCCTTGGCATTGACTCCCTGACAACACAGCACCCCCTTGGCATTGACCCTCCAACGTCACGGCACCCCCTCAGCACTGACCCTCCCACCTCACGGCACCCCCTCGGCATTGACCCTCCGACGTCACGGCACCCCCTCGGCACTGGACCTCCATCGTCACGGCACCCCCTCAGCACTGGACCTCCGTCGTCACGGCACCCCCTCAGCACTGGACCTCCGTCGTCACGGCACCCCCTCAGCACTGACCCTCTGACGTCACGGCACCCCCTCGGCACTGACCCTCCGACGTCACGGCACTCCCTTGGCACTGACCCACCGACGTGGCGGCACCCCCTCGGCATTGTCCTCCGACGTCACGGCACCCCCTCGTCACTGACCCTCCGACGTCACGGCACCCCCTTGGCACTGACCCTCCGACAACATGGCACCCCCTCGGCACTGAACCTCTGATGGCTTGGCACCTCCTGACAGCACTGACCCACCGACAGCATGGCACCTTCTCACAGCACTGACCCTCTGACAGTGCGGCACCCCCTCACAGCACTGACCCTCCAGCAGCACGGCACCCCCTCGCAGCACTGGCCCTCTGATGGTTTGGCACTGCCTCACAGTGGTGACCCTCCAACAACATGGCGCCCCCTTAGCACTGACCCTCCGAGGGCATGGTGCCCCATAAATGGGACAGTCACATTAACACCAATAACCAACATTTACATTGCATAGGAACCAGGAGGTCATTCAGCCGCTTGAGACTGTCCCACTATTCATTTAACCAAAGCTGATCTCTTTGCAACTCCATTTACTCCCTCCTTGGTCCCTTAACTCTTAATTCCTCTTTACCAAACAAAATCTATTGATTCCCAGTTTTGTCACCTGTAAGTAATGCGCAGGGCTTGTTGACAATCTGGGTATACATCTACATTTTATACATACGGAGAAAGAGTGCAGGAGGAGAAACGGGAGAGGGGGAAGAGAAAGAAAGAGAGAGAACAAAATGGCAGTTCCAGATCTCCTATCCCCTTTATGTGAAGAATTGCCTCATCAAACCTGAGTCAACAGAATTAATGATCTCACAGGAAAAGCATCTCCAGGTATCAGCAATCATTATATGACTGAATTTTAGATTCCATATGATGGAGAGGGGGCTGGGTCCCTCAGCATCATTTTTTAAACAAATTTAAATGAGGGGAATTATGAGGGTGCGAAAGCGGCACTGGCTAAAGTCATTTGGCAAAGTGTGTTAAAGGATGGGTCAATAAGAGACGCGTTTAAGCGGATATTTCAGAATACACAGAATAGATACATTCAAAGAGTATAAAAAATTCCAAGGGATGGACTCACTACTCAATGTTACCAATTATCAATGTGAAAAACAGGATGTAAATATTATAAAAATAACATTGTGTGTTGACAAGTGGTATTAAAAAATTAGAACATAAAAGATTGCAAAGATTAGCAAGGAGAGACAAATTACAGCAAGAGGGAAAGCTGGCTAGAAACATAAAGAGAGATGGTAAGAGTTTCCATAAATATTTTAAAAGGGAACGAGTTAAAAAAGTGAGCACTGTTCCTGTGAAAAGTGAATCTGGAAAATTATAGAGTCACAGGATTTTACAGTATGGAGGAGTCTATTTGACTCGCTGCCCGTATACCAGCTCCCAAAAGAGATCCCAGCTGGTCCCATTCTCCAGCACTATCTCCGTAGTGCTCTAAATGTACCACTTTCAAACATATATCCAGGTCACTTTTCAAGCTTGGTATGGGATCCACCTCCATCACTATCTCAGGCAGCTTGTTCCAAATCCTATCAACACTCTGAGTAAAGGTGTTTTGCCTCATCTCACTGACAATCTTGAAATTGTGACCCCTCTTTACTGACATACCAAATAGTGGAAACAGAATATCTTTCTTTACCCTGTCAAAATTGTTCATAATTTTGAACATCTCAACCTCTTAATCTTCTATGCTCCAAGGAGAATAAACCCAATCTCTCTACTCTCTCTTTGGTTCTAAAATCCCTCATTCTTATTATCACTTTGGTAAATCTCCTTTGCATTCCCTCCAAGGCTTTACCGTTCTTCCCTAAAATAAAGGTGCCCAGGGCTGAGCAGAACACTCCAAATTAATAATGAAAAATAAGGAGTTGGAAGATGAATTGCACAGATATTTTACATTGATCTTCACTGTAGAGGATACCAGTGACATCTCTGAAGCAGTTAAAAATCAGGAAATGAAATGAAGGACGGAACTCAGGGAAATCACAATCACCAGAGAAGCAGCCTCCCCCCTTTAATATTTCAGCTTGATCTGTCTTAACCGCTCCATTGTCTGGGAGAGAAAGTTTCTCCCAAATTCCCAACTGTTTTTATTAGTGACTGTCTGACATTGATGGCTGAACCCTAAACCCCAGAGACAATAGATATAGTTTTGAGAAGAACCACTTAGCTATCCTGTCTCTTTGACAGATTTGTCCAATTACAGCCACTCAGCCCCACAGCTATTTTCCCCAAATTGTTACTCTACAGACCGAAAAGTACCCAGGTCCTGATGGACTTCAACCCAAGGGCTTAAAAAAATTGGCTTGTGAGACAGTTCACACATTGCTTTTAATTTGTAAAATTCCCATTAGATTGGAAAGCAGGAAACCACATGCCAGTTAGATTTGCTGTGGAGAAAATGTTAAAAGTTACTAATCAAAAGGTATAGCAGAGTGCTTAGATAAATTGAAGATAATCAGGCAGAGTCAGCACGATTTTGTGAAAGAGAATCATGTTCAACCAATCTATTGGAGTTATTTGAAAAGAAATTATGCATTATGAATAAAGAGGATTTCCAGAAGGCAGTTGATAATGTGCCAAATGAAAAGTTTTTGACAATATTCAAAGTTCACTGTGTTGGGGTGACATATTAGCATGGAGAAAGGAGTGTTTGGAAGGCAGAATATATTATGCATTAATGGTCTTTTTCAGATTGGCAAAATAAGACAGTGGCATGCCACAAGGTGGTGTTGCTGGGATTTCAACTATTTAGAATTTATGTAAATGACTTGGAGAAAGAAATTAAAGGTATCAATGCTAAATTTGCCCATGAAACAAAGATGGATGCTGTGAGGTGCAGAGGATTCTGGCTGTCCAGTGCATGAATCTTAAAAGTATCCAGGGAGAGCAAGTAATTCAGAAAGACAACAAAAGTAAGGAGGTTTTGCTTCACCTATACAGAGCATCGGAGAGACCACGTCTGGAATATCGTGTACAATTTCGGTCCCCTTATTTAAATAAAGGATGTAAATGCATTGGAGGCATTTCAGACATTTACTAGGCTAATACCGGGAATGGGCAAGTTCATTTATGAGGAAAGGTTGAACTGGCTAGGCTAATATCTACTGCAGTTCAGAAGAGTAAGGGGCCAATTGATTGAAACATATACGATCCTGAGGGGTTTTGACAGGATGGATGTGGAGAGGACGTTTCCCCTTATGGGAGAATCTAGAACTGAGAGTTATTATTTAAAAGATCAGGAGTCATACATTTAAACCTGCTTTCTCTCAGAGGATTGAAATTCTTTAGCACTCATTGCCTGAATAGAATCATAGAACCCCTCCAGTGTGGGAGCAGGCCATTTGGCCCTTGAGTCCACACTGAATGTCCGAAGAGCATCCCAAACCCCCTACCCTATCTCTGTAACCCTGCATTTCCCATGGCCAATCCACCTAACCTGCACATCTTTGGCCTTCATTGAATAGGTAGTGGAAGCAGAGTCCTTGAACAATTTTAAGAGCTAGGCAAATAGGTGCTTAATAAACAAAGGTTATGGGGGGGGCAGGGGTTAACGTAGATTTGAGGTTATAATCAGCTCAGCTGTGATGTTACTGGATCACAGAATGTGCTCGAGTGGCTGAATGGCCTACTCTTCCTTATTCATATGTTTGTCTGAATTTGATGGTTCTATTCCACTTGAGGAAACAGTTTCTATCAACTCTGTCGAGTCCTTTAATCATCTTAGATACCTTGACTGGCTAATCCGATTGAAGAAGGAAGTGACAGAGGTGGGTGCAACATTTAAAAGAGATTTGCACAGGTGGATGAACAGGAAAAGTTTAGAGGGATATGGGACAAATGCTGGCAAACTGGACTAGTTCTGTTTAGGAAACCTGGTTGGCATGGATGATTTGGGCAAAAGGGTCTGTTTCCCTTTAAGGGACTGTACGACTCTATGGCCCCCTAATCTTCCACACTCAAGGAAATGTGAGCACAGTCTGTGCAACTCATCCTTGGAATTTAACACTTTCCAAACCCACCTTCCATGTTGGTAATACTGCTTCACATCAACCTCCTCCCAGCCCTCTTCAACTTCCCCGGTCACCCTAATCTATTCCTTCCAGTCTCATGTGTTTATGCAGCCTCCCCCCTTTAATATTTCAGCTTGATCTGTCTTAACCGCTCCATTGTCTGGGAGAGAAAGTTTCTCCCAAATTCCCAACTGTTTTTATTAGTGACTGTCTGACATTGATGGCTGAACCCTAAACCCCAGAGACAATAGATATAGTTTTGAGAAGAACCACTTAGCTATCCTGTCTCTTTGACAGATTTGTCCAATTACAGCCACTCAGCCCCACAGCTATTTTCCCCAACAACTCAATAACCCTTTTCTTTGAAGATGTTTCCCTGGAGTAGAATTAGCCAGAACAGTGTCAGCAGAGAGTGCTGGCTTGTAGGCCCGATGTGCGAACTCCTGGAATGGTGGCAGGGTGCTGTAGTAATGGTGAAGCAGGACTCTTGGCTGCGTTGGGCCTGGAGTGGGACACTTTTGGCATCAGTGGTGTCGGTGCCTGGAACAGGGACCGTGCATTAGTTCTGCAGCTGTGTTTGGGACCCCAGTCGATGAAAATGAACTCAATTTCAGTACTTTTCCTTTCATTGTTTTTTACATCAAAATGGTGCCTAATTGTGTACCTTTCCCTCTATCTCTGTGGACATGTTTGACAATAAATCATTCTTTCATTCATTCACTCACTGCCTCAAATAAAACATTCTCATCTCCCCCTCGGGTCCTTTTCTTTAGTCTCTTCAATCTGTGTTACACTGGTGATGGATCCTCCTGCTGCTTTTCTCACTCATTCATTCGACCCAAACATCTTCCTGATTTTGAACTTCACAAATCAATATCCCGCTGAACCTTCCCTTCTCCATGAGGAATGGTCCCAGCGTCTCCAGAATCCCGCATGAACCAAAGTCCCTCTTTCTGGGTCCCATTCCAGTAAAACTCCTCTACGTCCTCTGCAAGGCCCTGAGATCCTTCCTGAAGTTTGGAACCCAGAATTGAATATGACGCTTTAGTTGGGGACTAACCAGTGTTTATACTTTTTAACTTGGTGCCTTTATCGAGCAGGTCGAGGATTCCAGTGTTGATTTTGTGTTTCATCAGAGTTGTGTTCCAAAAGTTTATCGCTTATTTTAACTTGTTTAAGACTGGATCGGTTTAGCTTGGGACTGCCTCTTCTCAATCAGAAAAAAAACATTCCCTCAACTGGTACCCAAGATGTGGCGGTGGATTTACAAGGGCTGGCTAATATGCATTAAATGCATTAAAGAAGTTGATCTGCTTGAGGCCAGAGATAATGGGAACTGCAGATGCTGGAGAATCCGAGATAACAAAGTGTGGAGCTGGATGAACACAGCAGGCCGAGCAGCATCTCAGGAGCACAAAAGCTGACGTTTCGGGCACAGACCCTTACGATGAAGGGTCTAGTCCCCGAAACGTCAGCTTTTGTGCTCCTGAGATGCTGCTTGGCCTGCTGTGTTCATCCAGCCTCACACTTTGTTATGTTAGATCTGATTGAGGCACAAGATTTTGAGTAAATTTGACGAGGTGGATGCTGAGAGGATGTCTCCAGCTGCGCCAGAGAATCAAAGTAGGGGGCACAGGTCAAATAAAAAAAATTCTCCCGTTTAACACAGGAGGAATTTTCTGTTTCAGAAGGTGGTGGGTCAGAGGAGCTGATTGGTCAGTTGTTACCTCCCGAGGGGATCTGATTGGCGAGTTAGGTGCCCCGCTGAGGGGATCTGATTGTCCAGTTCGTTACCCCCTGAAAGGACCTGATTGGCCAGTTACTTAGCCTCCCTCTCTCTCTATTGGCGGCTCTACAACAATTAAAAAAACGTACTCACTCCGTTCACTGATTGGTCGCAGACTCATAACCAATTCGCAAACGGCTGCCGTCCGCACTGGGAGGGGGCAGGCCTCCACTCAGGCCCGACCCCGCTGTTGATTTGCCAGTCCGACTGTCAATCTGTCTTCGATCGCCGCTGATTGGCTATAGTTTGGCCGTCGCTCGCCCGGCACTCCGCTGTTGATTGTCTGGCGTAGATGTCACTCATTCCAGGTTCTGCGGCTGATTGGTCAGGTGGGCTGTCACTCAACGCTCCGGCCGCAGTCCAATTGGATATTATCCGCGAACCGCTGCCGGGGTGACACACAAAAAAATAACCGAAAAGGGGCGGGAGGGGATAGATCCAGTTCACCCCAGGTTCCGTACCCGCTCCTCCTTCTCTCTGCCTCACACGGCCTCACTCTGTAGAGTCCCGAGCCAGAGTCTCTTCCTCTCCGGAGAAAACCTTCTAAACGCAGCGGCGCCTTTGGTTCCTTTCGCCCACCCCCCCCACAGCGCGAGCCGCCGGAGCTGATGCGCAGGCGCAGAACGGGCCACGACCACGACCAGACCGGAAATGGCTCCCGATCTCGCGAGATCCTCGCCGCTTTCGCCTTGGCAACGCCAAGGTTGGGAGGACTGTCACATGCATTGCACGTTCGGCCCCTGACCGAGCAAGATAGTCGCCGCTGTAGCGCCACCTGGAGGCTTGGAGGACTACATCCACAATCAACACCCCGCTCGGAGACTCTCTTCCCAGTGATCAGCCGTCCCCCTATCGCCACCTGGAGGCTGGGAGGACTTTTCTATACACCTCAGTCCCCCCCACCCCCAGTGCTCCGCTCACCTGTAGCGCCCCCACTGGTTGGGAGGGCTACCACATTCTAACATCCTCCTAGGTTCCTCAATGCTTTGGGAGGACTCCTCCACCACCCTTTTGGAGTCCCTCATCCTGTTTACCATTGACCAGAAGTGAGTAACTCACCTCTTAACTCCACAAAGCCTGCCCAAGGCACAAGGTAAGGGTGGGATGGAATGCCCCCCACTTGCCCCTGGGTGGGGGCAGCCCCAACCACACTCAAGAAACCTGACACCATCCAGGACAAAGCAGCCCCCCCCCCGCTTCGATTGGCACCACATCCACAAACATCCCACTCCCTCCCTCCACCCACCGACGCTCGGTCGCAGCAGTGTGTACCATCTACAAGATGCACAGCAGAAACTCACCAAAGATCCTCAGGCAGCACCTTCCAAAACCCAAGACTTCTACCCACGCAGATGGGAAAGGGCAACAGCTACGTGAGAAATCCACCACCTGTAAGTTCTCCTCCAAGCCGTTCGCTATGCTGACTTGAAAATGGATCACCATTCCTTCCGAGTCACCAGGTCAAAATCCTGCCCCAATGGCGTTGTGAATGCACCTAGATCAAAGAGACTACGGGAGGGAAGCTCACCACCACCTTCTCTGAAGGGAAGTGACACCTTTAGAATTGCTCGGAGAACACCAGTGTAAAACTCTGTCTTAAAGTGACGTGAAGTGGTGGACGTGGGTACAGGTACAATGTTAAAAAGAACATTTAGATAAGTACGTGAATAAGAAATGTTCAGAGGGATACAGGCCAAATGCAGCCAGGTGGAACCACACTGTTAGTTTGGAATTATGGTTGGTATGGACTGAAGGGTCTGTTTCCATGCTGTTTGACTGAGAAATGACCCCATGAGTAGCAACAAAGCAAATATTTTGCTATTTGTCATCGTTAGTGATATAAGTATGATGAATGACCCAAACAGGTTATTCATTGCTATAGAGATGTGGCAGAATTTTGTAGTAAATTAATTCCCTTTTTCCTTCTTTTGTAACACGGTTTCTGTCTGAAGGGAGGAAGAATGGCAGCCCATTTCGCATCTAGCAAGCTCCCATAGACTACATGAATGACTCTTACCTTCTGAGGCCTGGAACACCAAAATTATAGAAGCCTCTGAGAGAAAATAATTCTCCTTATCTGTGGATTGACAGGTGACCCCTCTCAAAGTTAAAACAGTGCCCCCTGGTTTTGGACTGACCCACAAGAGGAAACATCCTTTCCACATTCAAATCGTCAGGCTGTTCAGGGTCTTAGAGCCACCAATAGAACTGTGGAACAAAAGGAAAGTTGCTGGAAAAGCCCAGCGGTTCTGGCAGCATCCGTGAAGGATAAAACAGAGTTAACATTTTGGGTCTGGTGACCCTTCCTCAGAACTATGAACTGTGGATGCTGTGAATCAGGAACAAAAACCGAAGTTGCTGGAAAAGCTCAGCAGGTCTGGCAGCACCTGAGGGCAGAAATTAGCATTAATGATTCGGGTCCAGTGACCCTTCCTCAGAACTGATGGTAGCATGGAAAATGTTGGATTATATGCAGAACACAGGGTGTTGGGAGAGGGTAAGGAGTAAATGATAGGTGGGGATACAGCCAAAAAGAGAGAGAGAAGAACAGTTGGACAGATAAAGGAGTGGATAACAATCTGGCTAGGAGGATGAATAGCTATTAATGGGGACTGTTAGTGATTGACTTTGGGTTGTGTTATCTTGCGTGTCTTGTAAACTTCAGTCAAATTGTCCCTCGCTGCTTTGAATTCCAGAGGATTTAAACCCAGTATGTCCAACCTTTCCTAAATAAGACAACCCACTCCTTCTAGTAAACCTCTGCTGAACTGCCTCAAGCCCCTTTACGTTTAGGGGAGGTGACAGTCTAGTAGAATTATCACTGGACCTGGATTTGAATCCCGCCACGGCAGATGGTGGAATTCTAATTCAATAAAAATCTGGAATTATAGAGTCTGATGTTGTTTGATTATCAGAAAAAAAACACCCTTTAGGGAAGGAAATCTGCCATCCTTACTTGGTCTGGCCGACATGTGACTCCAGACCGATAGCAATGGGGTTAACTCTTATCTGCCCTCTGGGCAATTAGAGATGGGATATTATGATGGCCTGGTCAGCGACGCCTTCATCCTATGAATGAATTTTTAAAATTGCATCTTTAAATAAGCACACTATGCTCTAGGTATGGTCTTACCAATCCGCTATGTAACTGAAGCATAATTTACTTCTTTTTATTTTCAGTTCCTCTCATAATAGACCCCATAATAAGACTGTAAGCTATTGGACCAGAATTTGGCCATTCAGCTCCACCATTCGGTCATGTTTGATATGTTTCTCAACCCCAATCTCCTGCCTTCCCTCCTGTCACCCTCGATCCCTCTTTCCAATCAAGAACCCAGCTATCTCTGTCTTAAATACGCTCAATGACTTGGCCTCTGCAGCAATGAGTTCCATAGATTCATCAGTCTCTGGCTGAAGAAATTTCTTCTTATCATTAAGGGATAACATTCTAACAAGCCACTTCATTATTCGCTGTACCTACACACTTTTTGCGATTTGAGTATTCAAACACATAGATCATTCTGCAACTTAGAATGCTGCAGCTATTCTCTATACCCTGCCTTTTTATTCTTCCTGCCAAAGTGAACAATTTTATCATTTTCCATGTCATATACCAAAGTTTTGCGCGATCACTTAACTTATCCAAATTGGTCTGCATCCTTGTTATGTTATCTTCATAACATGTGTCTTTGTGTCAATTGTAAATTTAGCTCCCACTTCTTCACTTTCCCTTTGGTAAGTCATTGATATAAATTGGAAAATGTTGAGAGCTCAGAACAGATCCATGAGGGACTTGTGATGATAGTGTCACTTTAAAAGATTATTTTGTCTTTTTTTGTTTGAAGAGAATTTGTAAAGGCAGAGGTGCTGAACTGGCTATTGAAGTCAGCTCAAGTAAACAACATGGGAAGCTTTTAGGTTTTCTTTAGAAAAGTTAGAACCATGGAAGCAGCTTGAATGGGAGTGGCCACTTCTCACAGATCAGGCTTTCTAATTTTTTTAGCTTTAAGCAGCAGAAGCTGTTTGGGGTCTCAGGAGAGCTGGAAGCTGTTCAGTGAATGATTCCTCGCTGCTACTTTTTCCGAAATTCCTCTTAATGCTTTATCCCTCCTGGAATGGAGAACTGCTGTTAAGAACCTGAGATAACAAGGTGTGGAGCTGGATGAACACAGCAGGCCAAGCAGCATCTCAGGACCAGGAACGCTGATGTTTCTGCCCCTCTGATGCTGTGTTCATCCAGCTCCACACCTTGTTATCTCGGATTCTCCAGCATCTGCAGTTCCTACTGTCTCTCAGAAGCATCTGTGTCTGAATTTGTGTTTTTGCCAAGGGGTGTGTATATGAAATGTTACCATATTGGAACAGTTAGTTAGTAATAGTTACTGTATCTATTATTCAGTTAAATTTTCCAATTGTTGCTATTCTAAATTCCTTCTTTGTTTGTATTTGAACTATAGTGCTTAAATAAATAGTGTTTTGCTAAGCATTGAGTAGTTTGACCAGTCACATCACATCTGGAACATGCACTTCAGATCTACCTTTAAAATAAGAAAAAGTTAGGGTTTAGGCTACCTTTGTAAAATATTTTGAGGGGCCCCAGTCTGGTCCACTAGTCACATCCTGCGGTGGGAAAAAGACTCATTTATCCGTAGTGCATTTTACTCCTATGAACATAGAACAATACAGCACAGAACTCACCCTTCGGCCCTCAATGTTGCGCCGACCTGTGAACTAATCTAAGCCCCTCCCCCTATACTATCCCATCATTATCCATATGCTTATCCAAGGACTGTTTAAATGCCCCTAATGTGGCTGAGTTAACTACATTGGCAGACAGGGCGTTCCACACCCTTACCACTCTCTGAGTAAAGAACCTGCCTCTGACATCTGTCTTAAATCTATCACCCCTCAATTTGTAGCTATGCTCCCTCATACAAGCCGACATCATCATCCTCGTAAAAAGACTCTCGCTGTCCACCCTATCTAATCCTCTGATCATCTTGTATGTCTCCATTAAATCCCCTCTTAGCCTTCTTCTCTCCAATAAGAACAGACCCAAGTCCCTCAGCCTTTCCTCATAACACCTTTGCTCCAGACCAGGCAACATCCTGATAAATCTCCTCTGCACCTTTTCCAATGATTCCACATCCTTCCAGTAATGGGGCGACCAGAACTGCACGCAGTATTCCAAATGAGGCCGCACTAGCGTTTAGTACAGTTGCAGCATGACATCACGGCTCCGGAACTCCATCCCTCTCCCAATTAAACCTAACACATCGTAAGCCTTCTTAACAGCACTATCAACCTGGGTGGCAACTTTCAGGGATCTATGTACATGGACACCAAGATCCCTCTGCACATCCACACTATCAAGAATCTTTCCATTGACCCAGTATTCTGCCTTCCTATTATTCCTCCCAAAGTAAACCACCTCACACTTATCCGTATTAAACTCCATTTGCCACCTTACAGCCCAATTCTGCAGTTTATCCAAGTCTCCCTGCAACCTGCAACATTCTTCCACACTGTCCACCACTCCACCGACTTTAGTGCCATCTGCAAACTTACTAAACCCATTAACCTATGCCTGTGTTGAAATCGTTTATAAGAATGACAAACAGCAGTGGTCCCAAAACAGATCCTTGAGGCACACCCCCAGTAACCGGACTCCAGGCTGAATATTTTCCATCAACCATCACTCATTGCTTTCTTACAGAAAGCCAGTTTCTAATCCAAACTGCTAAATCTCCCTCAATCCCATGCCTCCGTATTTTCTCCAATAGCCTACCATTTGGAACCTTATCAAAGGCTTTACTGAAGTCCATGTACACCACGCCAACTGCCCGACCCTCATCCACATGCTTGGTCACCTTCTCAAAAACTCAGTGAGGTTTGTGAGACACGACCTGCCCTTGACGAATCCATGTTGACTATCTCCAATCAAATTGTTGCTTCCTAGATGATTACAAATCCTATCTCTTATAATCCTTTCCAAACCTTTTCCTACAACAGACGTAAGGCTCACTGGGTTTATAATTACCTGGGTCATCTCTACTGCCCTTCTTGAACAAGGACACAACATTTGCAATTCTCCAGTCCTCTGGTACTAAACCTGTAGACAATGAGGACTCAAAGATCAAGGCCAAAGGCTCCGCCACCTCCTCCCTACATTCCCAGAGAATCCTCCGAAAAATTCCATCCTCTACAATATTCTCCTTTTCCTGAGTAAAAACAGATGAAAAATATTCATTTAGCACCTCTCCAATCTCCACAGGGTCCACTCCAATAATTTGGATAAAATGGATTTCCTTTTGACAAAATTGTGTTGACACTTTCCAATGACCTTGCCTTTTCTAAGTGTGAACCTATAATCTCTGTAATGTCTGATTTTAATACCTTTTCCCACAGCACATGTCAAGCTAACTGGCTCATAGTTTCCTGCTTTCCACAGGACACCGAAGGAACACCTTAAAGGAGGGGATGAAGAGATTCAGGGGCCCAGTTTATGGCACAGCAGTGAGTGTGTTGGGATTAAGCGGAGGAGGAGGTGACTGATGTAAGGGAGTAGGCCAAAAAGACACATAAATGTGAATTTGACAATTTTAATTTGTTGGGTTCTGATGCACAGAGGGAACCTCTGTTTGTTGGTCTCTTCCCACAGCTGCTGAAAATTTGTGACTGTGCTGAGGCTTTAAGAAGTGCATTTTGTCCTGGTTTCTTTCAGAGAGACTGACTGGGGGACAGCTGCTGAGCAGTCTATAAGAAGAAAAGCAACTTGTAAAGCTCCCTCTACACTGTGTCCCTATGAAACACCCCCGAGGACAGGGACAGCACAGGGTTAGATACAGAGTAAAGCTATCTCTACACTGTCCCCCATCAAACATTCCCAGGACAGGGACAGCATGGGGTTAGATGCAGAGTAAAGCTCCCTCTACACTGTTCCCACCAAACACTCCCAGGACAGGGACAGCACAGGGTTAGATACAGAGTAAAGCTTCCTCTACATTGTTCCCACCAAACACTCCCAGGACAGGGACAACACAGGGTTAGATACAGAGTAAAGCTCTCTACACTGTTCCCAACAAACACTCCCAGGACAGGGACTGCACGGGGTTAGATACAGAGTAAAGCTCTCTACACTGTTCCCACCAAACACTCCCAGGACAGGGACAGCACAGGGTTAGATACAGAGTAAATCTCTCTACACTGTTCCCACCAAACACTCCCAGGATAGGGACAGCACGGGGTTAGATACAGAGTAAAGCTCTCTACACTGTTCCCACCAAACACTCCCCAGGGACAGGGACGGTACATGATTACATTTGGTTTGATTTATTGTAGTGAAATGTACCTAAGTACAGTGTAAAGCTTTGTTTGCAAGCAGTCCAGGCAGGTCATTAGCAAGCAAGTACATACAGATCATAGGGTGCTCAGACAGAGCAACGCGTACAAAGTTACCCCCCACAAGAAGTGCCCAAAGCAATACGATCATTAGCAAAACGCACACTGTTTGAAGTTAGAGAGACCATTCATCAGTCTACTAACTGCAGGGAAGAAGCTGTTCTTCCTTGGTGTATGTCTTCAAGCTTCTGTATCTTCTGCCTGATGGAAAAAGTTTTGGGAGAACACTACTGGGGTGGGGGATGGGTCTTTGATGATGTTGGCAGCCTTTCCATGGCAATGAGAAGTGTAAGTGGAGTCCATGGATGGGAGGCTGCCTTCTGGGATGTGCACACAACGTTTTGTAGCTTCTTGCAGAACAGCTGGGCAGAGCAGTTGCCGTACCAGGCCGTTATGCACCCGAGCAGTTTGCTTTCAATGGTGCATCTGTAAATGTTGGTGAGGGACCTTTAAGGACATACGAAATTTCCTGAGCTGCCTTCTTGTTGTGCCTTCTTGACCATCACATCTACATGGGAAGCCCAGGACAGGGTGTTGGTTATCATCTCTCCTAGGAACCCGATGCTGTTGACCCTCTCCACCTCAGCTGCGTTGATGTAGATGGGGACGTGTCCTCCTCCTTTCTTCCTGAAGTCAATGATCAGTTCTTTAGTTTTGCGACATTGAGAGAGAGGCTGTTATCGTTGCAACCACAACACCAAGCCCTCTGTCTTCTTCGTCTATTCTGACTCATCGTTGTTTGATATTCTGACCTACAGTGGTGGCATTGTCAACAAACTGGTCGATGGCGTTCCTTCGTAATTTGGCTACACAAACATGAGCTTAGAGTAAGGGGCTGAGAACGCATTCTTTGGGGGGGGGGGTGCGGAAGGGCTTCAGTGTTGAGAGTTATCGAGAATGTTGTCTAGGTCAGAAAACTGAGGATCCAGTTGCAGAGGGCAGATCTGAGACATAGTTCTGGAAGTTTTGAGATTGAGCTGGGGGTGATTGTGGTATCAAAGACAGAGCTGTAGTCAGTGAGTAGGAGTCTCGTTGTCCACATGTTGCAGGGATGAGTGCAGGGCTTTGGAAACGGTGTCTGCTGTTGACCTGTTACATCACTGGGCAAAGTGTAGGGGATCGAAGCAGGTTTGGAGACTGGGGCTGATGTGGGCCATGACCAGCCTTTATGATTGATGGAGGTCAGAGCCACTGGGTATAGTCATTGAAGCACAGTTGCTTGTGCTCTCTTTGGTTCTGGGATGATGGTGGATACAAAGTAAAGAAACAGAGTAAAGCTCCCTCCATGCTATGCCCAAACACTCCCCAGGACAGGGACAGCACAGGGTTAGATACAGAGTAAAGCTCCCTCTACACTGACCCCATCAGACACTCCCAGGACAGGGACGGCATGGGGTTAGATATAGAGTAAAGCTCCCTCTACACTGTCCCCCCTCCATCAAACACTCCCAGGACAGGGGCAGCACAGGGTTAGATACAGAGTAAAGCACCCTCTACACTGACCCCATCAAACACTCCCAGGACAGGGACAGCACGGGGTTAGATACAGCGTAAAGCTCCCTTTACACTGACCCCATCAAACACTCCCAGGACAGGGACAGCACGGGGTTAGATACAGAGTAAAGCTCCCTCTACACTAACCCCATCAAACACTCCCAGGACAGGGACAGCACGGGATTAGATACAAAACATAGAATATAGAATAGTACAGCATAGCACAGGCCCTTCAGCCCACAATTTGTGCCGAACTTTTTACGCTAATACTAAGGTCTATCTAACTTGCACCCCTACCTTATACTATCATCCTTATGCCTATCTAATAGCCACTTAAATGCCCCTAATGAGGCCGACTCCACTACCCTCTCCGGCAGTGCATTCCATGCCCCTACCACTCTGAGTAGAGTAAAGCTCTCTTGACGTAGATAAGCTGCAGAGCTGGGCCGAGAGGTGGCAAATGGAGTTTAATGCGGACAAGTGTGAGGTGATGCACATTGGTAGGAGTAACCAGAAGGCAAAGTACTGGGCTAATGGTAAGATTCTTGGTAGTGTAGATGAGCAGAGAGATCTCAGTGTACATGTACACAGATCCTTGAAAGTTGCCACCCAGGTTGACAGGGCTGTTAAGAAGGCATACAGTGTTTTAGCTTTTATTAATAGAGGGATCGAGTTCCGGAAAAAAGAGGTTATGGTGAAGCTGTACAAAACTCTGGTGCGGCCGCGCTTGGAGTATTGTGTACAGTTCTGGTCACCGCATTATAAGAAGGATGTGGAAGGTTTGGAAAGGGTGCAGAGGAGATTTACTAGGATGTTGCCTGGTATGGAGGGAAGGTCTTACGAGGAAAGGCTGAGGGACTTGAGGCTGTTTTCATTAGAGAGAAGAAGGTTGAGAGGTGACTTAATTGAAACATATAAAATAATCATAGGGTTAGACGGGGTGGATAGGGAGAGCCTTTTTCCTAGGATGGTGACGGCGAGCACGAGGGGGCATAGCTTTAAATTGAGGGGTGCAAGATATAGGACAGATGTCAGAGGTGGTTTCTTAACTCAGACAGTAGTCAGGGAATGGAACGCTTTGCCTGCAACGGTAGTAGATTCGCCAACTTTAGGTACATTTAAGTCATCATTGGACAAGCATATGGACGTACATGGAATAGTGTAGGTTAGATGGGCTTGAGATTGGTATGACAGGTCGGCACAACATCGAGGGCCGAAGGGCCTGTACTGTGCTGTAATGTTCTATGTTCCATGTTCTATGACACACTGACCCCATCAAACACTTCCAGAACTGGGACAGCACGGGGTTAGGTAGAGTAAAGCTCCCTCTACACTGTCCCCATGAAACACTCCCCAGGACAGGGACAGCACGGGGTTAGGTACAGAGTAAAGCTGCCTCTACACTGTCCCCCATCAAACACTTCCTGAACTGGGACAGCACGGGGTTAGATACAGAGTGAAGCTTCCTCTACACTGTCCCCCATCAAACACTCCCCAGTACAGGGACAGCACGGGGTTAGGTAGAGTAAAGTTCCCTCTACACTGTCCCCATCAAACACTTCCAGAACTGGGACAGCACGGGGTTAGGTACAGAGTAAAGCTCTGTCTACACTGTCCCCCATCAAACACTCCCAGGACAGTAAACAGCACGGGGTTAGATACAGAGTAAAGTTCCCTCTACACTGTCCCTCCATCAAACACTCCCAGGGACAGGGACAGCACAGGGCTAGATACAGAGTAAAGCTCTCTCTACACTGTCCCCCATTGAACACTCCCAGGGACAGGGACAGCACGGGGTTAGGTACAGAGTCCCAGGAGAGGGTGTGATACGACTGGACCAATGTAAAAGTAGAGACGGAGCTGTGCAACATTCCTTCTCCACTGGAGGGCAGCGTTATTGTTGGTTGATGGACAGAACAGGAAAGATTAAAAAAAAAACCCGCTCAAACTGACAAACCTGTTTGAATTCGAAAGTTTATGCTGCGGCGTTGGCGAATGCCTTGCTAGCCACAAGGGTCTTTCTTCTTAAAGGGGATTTTCACCGGTTTCCTAAATCAGTTTGCAAATCAAAAGCCACTGCAGACGCAGTCAGCAAACGAAGCAAAACCAAGACATCCCACCAGTAACTTAGAAAAAAAGTTCCCCCCCTTAAAGGGAAGTTTTGTCTTGTTTTGGTGGGGTGTGGGACAAGACTTGCTGTCGTACTGCAATGCCGAGGAAGGTCCAGGAACATCGAAGGAGGTCGAAGCGTCTGAAGGAGCAGGTACGTGCATCTTTAAGAGGGACTGGCGTAAGAATGAATTCGAGCAAAGTGCAAAAGTGAAAGCGTTTGTTTTGTATTCCAAAAAAAATAGTACTGCTGGGGACTGAACGCTTGAGAACTAGACCTGAATTTGCAGATCGCCCTCCCCAAAACCTCCGGCATTCGTAAAATTAGCCAGTGAACTCTAATGTCATTGCGTCCCCATGTCTAGTACCTCCTACTGTGTTTGTCTGTGTGTCCTTACCCCCGGGTGGTGTTTCAGGGAAACATGGTGGCAGTAATTAACGCTCATCCTGAGTTTTATGTTGTCAAACCAGCGCATATTTTGCAACATTTTAACTGTGTCAGTTTCCAATGCTGACAACATTCCCGCAGGCATGTGTGTTCAAAAATAGAAGCAACAGCGACCGAGAGAGTCGGGAATTCACTCCACCCCCAAATGCTGCATTAGATTTACTATAAAATGTTACACTTCGAAATTTTTATTTCTCCAAGGCATCCCGGAAGTGGACGCAGCATTCACAGATCAGTTTCTGATCACTTTTGGCGCCAAAAAAAGCGAATGAAAAATGCATTTCTCGATGGCAAAAATACAAAACAGCGACAACAAAATACCCTTCAAATTGTAGTAAACGTGGCCAGTTAGCGGACTGAAGTGAGGGGGCCTGGATAAAGGTGCACAGGAAGAATCTGCTCAAGGATCGAGATTTCAAACACCGCAGTTTTAAATTGTTTAGGGAACGAAACAATGTCATTGCGAGAAGAAACTTTTTGTCTCTTCGCACAGGGAGTGGTTACAGTGTGAAAGGCACTGCCTGGAAATGTGATGGTGGCAGGTTCCAACGAGCATTTGGATATTGAGAGAGGCGGGGGTGGTGTTAGTTAAAGAGGGCGAGTCCAGAACACGACGGGCTGAATGGCATCTCTCCACACCGCAGGCACCGACGCCGTCGAGCTCATCAAGCGTGCACTGACACTCCGAAAACTATCCAATCCAAAACCGCCCCCCCGAAGCTGTTCCCATAACTCCCATCTTTCCCATGGTGATCCCAACCTGACCTGCACATCCCTGGACACATTTCCCATGACTAACCCAACCTGACCTGCACATCCCTGGACACATTTCCCATGACTAACCCAACCTAACCTGCACATCGCTGGACATATTTCCCATGACAAACCCAACCTAACCTGCACATCCCTGGACACATTTCCCATGGCGATCCCAACCTGACCCGCACATCCCTGGACACATTTCCCATGGCGATCCCAACCTGACCTGCACATCCCTGGACACATTTCCCATGGCTAACCCAACCTGACCTGCACATCACTGGACACATTTCCCATGAATAACCCAACCTAACCTGCACATCCCTGGACACGTTTCCCATGGCTAACCCAACCTAACCTGCACGTTCCTGGACACATTTCCCATGACTAACCCAACCCAACCTGTTCATCCCTGGACACATTTCCCATGGCGATCCCAACGTGACCTGCTCATCCCTGGACACATTTCCCATGACTAACCCAACCCAACCTGCAAATCCCTGGACACATTTCCCATGACTAACCCAACGTGACCTGCACATCACTGGACACATTTCCCATGACTAACCCAACCCAACCTGCTCATCCCTGGACACATTTCCCATGACTAACCCAACTGGACCTGCACATCCCTGGACACATTTCCCATGACTAACCCAACCGGACCTGCACATCCCTGGACACATTTCCCATGACTAACCCAACCGGACCTGCACATCCCTGGACACATTTCACATGGCTAACCCAATCTAGCCTGCACGTTCCTGGACACATTTCCCATGGCTAACCCAATCTAGCCTGCACGTTCCTGGACACATTTCCCATGGCTAACCCAATCTAGCCTGCACGTTCCTGGACACATTTCCCATGGCTAACCCAATCTAGCCTGCATGTTCCTGGACACATTTCCCGTGACTAACCCAAACTAGCCTGCATGTTCCTGGACACATTTCCCGTGACTAACCCAAACTAGCCTGCACGTTCCTGGACACATTTCCGATGACTAACCCAACCTAACCTGCTCATCCCTGGACACATTTCCCATGACTAACCCAACCTGACCTGCACATCCCTGGACACATTTCCCATGGCAATCCCAACCTAACCTGCACATCCCTGGACACATTTCCCCTGACTAACCCAACCTAACCTGCTCATCCCTGGACACATTTCCCATGACTAACCCAACCTAACCTGCACATCCCTGGACACATTTCCCATGGCGATCCCAACCTGACCTGCACATCCCTGGACACATTTCCCATGGCGATCCCAACCTGACCTGCTCATCCCTGGACACATTTCCCATGACTAACCCAACCTGACCTGCACATCACTGGACACATTTCCCATGACTAACCCAACCTAACCTGCACGTTCCTGGACACATTTCCCATGACTAACCCAATCCAACCTGCACATCCCTGGACACATTTCCCATGACTAACCCAACCTGACCTGCACATCACTGGACACATTTCCCATGACTAACCCAACCTAACCTGCACATCCCTGGACACATTTCCCATGACTAACCCAACCTAACCTGGACATCCCTGGACACATTTCCCATGACTAACCCAACCTAACCTGCACATCCCTGGACACATTTCCCATGGCGATCCCAACCTGACCTGCACATCCCTGGACACATTTCCCATGGCGATCCCAACCTGACCTGCTCATCCCTGGACACATTTCCCATGACTAACCCAACCTGACCTGCACATCACTGGACACATTTCCCATGACTAACCCAACCTAACCTGCACGTTCCTGGACACATTTCCCATGACTAACCCAACTGGACCTGCACATCCCTGGACACATTTCCCATGACTAACCCAACCTGACCTGCACATCCCTGGACACATTTCCCACGACTAACCCAACCTGACCTGCACATCCCTGGACACATTTCCCATGACTAACCCAACCTGACCTGCACATCCCTGGACATATTTCCCATGACTAACCCAACCTAACCTGCACATCCCTGGACACATTTCCCATGACAAACCCAACCTAACCTGCACATCCCTGGACACATTTCCCATGGCGATCCCAACCTGACCTGCACATCCCTGGACACATTTCCCATGGCGATCCCAACCTGACCTGCACATCCCTGGACACATTTCCCATGGCTAACCCAACCTAACCTGCACATCCCTGGACACGTTTCCCATGACTAACCCAACCCAACCTGCAAATCCCTGGACACATTTCCCATGACTAACCCAACGTGACCTGCTCATCCCTGGACACATTTCCCATGACTAACCCAACTGGACCTGCACATCCCTGGACACATTTCCGATGACTAACCCAACCGGACCTGCACATCCCTGGACACATTTCCCATGGCTAACCCAATCTAGCCTGCATGTTCCTGGACACATTTCCCGTGACTAACCCAAACTAGCCTGCATGTTCCTGGACACATTTCCCGTGACTAACCCAAACTAGCCTGCACGTTCCTGGACACATTTCCGATGACTAACCCAACCTAACCTGCTCATCCCTGGACACATTTCCCATGACTAACCCAACCTGACCTGCACATCCCTGGACACATTTCCCATGGCAATCCCAACCTAACCTGCACATCCCTGGACACATTTCCCCTGACTAACCCAACCTAACCTGCTCATCCCTGGACACATTTCCCATGACTAACCCAACCTAACCTGCACATCCCTGGACACATTTCCCATGACTAACCCAACCTAACCTGCACATCCCTGGACACATTTCCCATGGCGATCCCAACCTGACCTGCACATCCCTGGACACATTTCCCATGGCGATCCCAACCTGACCTGCTCATCCCTGGACACATTTCCCATGACTAACCCAACCTGACCTGCACATCACTGGACACATTTCCCATGACTAACCCAACCTAACCTGCACGTTCCTGGACACATTTCCCATGACTAACCCAATCCAACCTGCACATCCCTGGACACATTTCCCATGACTAACCCAACCTGACCTGCACATCACTGGACACATTTCCCATGACTAACCCAACCTAACCTGCACATCCCTGGACACATTTCCCATGACTAACCCAACCTAGCCTGCACGTTCCTGGACACATTTCCCATGTCTAACCCAATCTAGCCTGCACGTTCCTGGACACATTTCCCATGGCTAACCCAATCTAGCCTGCACGTTCCAGGACACATTTGTTCGATGACTAACCCAACCTGACCTGCACATCCCTGGACACATTTCCCATGACTAACCCAACCTAACCTGCACATCCCTGGACACATTTCCCATGGCGATCCCAACCTGACCTGCACATCCCTGGACACATTTCCCATGGCGATCCCAACCTGACCTGCTCATCCCTGGACACATTTCCCATGACTAACCCAACCTGACCTGCACATCACTGGACACATTTCCCATGACTAACCCAACCTAACCTGCACGTTCCTGGACACATTTCCCATGACTAACCCAACCTGACCTGCACATCCCTGGACACATTTCCCATGGCAATCCCAACCTAACCTGCACATCCCTGGACACATTTCCCATGACTAACCCAACCTAACCTGCTCATCCCTGGACACATTTCCCATGGCGATCCAAACCTGACCTGCACATCCCTGGACACATTTCCCATGACTAACCCAACCTAATCTGCACGTTCCTGGACACATTTCCCATGACTAACCCAACCTGACCTGCTCATCCCTGGACACATTTCCCATGACTAACCCAACCTAACCTGCACATCACTGGACACATTTCCCATGGCTAACCCAACCTGACCTGCTCATCCCTGGACACATTTCCCATGACTAACCAACCTGACCTGCACATCACTGGACACATTTCCCATGACTAACCCAACCTAACCTGCACGTTCCCGGACACATTTCCCATGACTAACCCAACCCAACCTGCACATCCCTGGACACATTTCCCATGGCTAACCCAATCTAGCCTGCACGTTCCTGGACACATTTCCCATGGCTAACCCAATCTAGCCTGCACGTTCCTGGACACGTTTCCCATGGCTAACCCAATCTAGCCTGCACATCCCTGGACACATTTCCCGTGGCTAACCCAATCTCGCCTGCACGTTCCTGGACACATTTCCCATGACTAACCCAACCTAACCTGCACATCCCTGGACACATTTCCCATGACTAACCCAACCTAACCTGCACATCCCTGGACACATTTCCCATGGCGATCCCAACCTGACCTGCACATCCCTGGACACATTTCCCATGGCGATCCCAACCTGACCTGCACATCCCTGGACACATTTCCCATGGCTAACCCAACCTAACCTGCACGTTCCTGGACACATTTCCCATGACTAACCCAACCCAACCTGTTCATCCCTGGACACATTTCCCATGACTAACCCAACTGGACCTGCACATCCCTGGACACATTTCCCATGACTAACCCAACCGGACCTGCACATCCCTGGACACATTTCCCATGACTAACCCAACCGGACCTGCACATCCCTGGACACATTTCACATGGCTAACCCAATCTAGCCTGCACGTTCCTGGACACATTTCCCATGGCTAACCCAATCTAGCCTGCATGTTCCTGGACACATTTCCCGTGACTAACCCAAACTAGCCTGCATGTTCCTGGACACATTTCCCGTGACTAACCCAAACTAGCCTGCACGTTCCTGGACACATTTCCGATGACTAACCCAACCTAACCTGCTCATCCCTGGACACATTTCCCATGACTAACCCAACCTGACCTGCACATCCCTGGACACATTTCCCATGGCAATCCCAACCTAACCTGCACATCCCTGGACACATTTCCCCTGACTAACCCAACCTAACCTGCTCATCCCTGGACACATTTCCCATGACTAACCCAACCTAACCTGCACATCCCTGGACACATTTCCCATGACTAACCCAACCTAACCTGCACATCCCTGGACACATTTCCCATGGCGATCCCAACCTGACCTGCACATCCCTGGACACATTTCCCATGGCGATCCCAACCTGACCTGCTCATCCCTGGACACATTTCCCATGACTAACCCAACCTGACCTGCACATCACTGGACACATTTCCCATGACTAACCCAACCTAACCTGCACGTTCCTGGACACATTTCCCATGACTAACCCAACTGGACCTGCACATCCCTGGACACATTTCCCATGACTAACCCAACCTGACCTGCACATCCCTGGACACATTTCCCACGACTAACCCAACCTGACCTGCACATCCCTGGACACATTTCCCATGGCGATCCCAACCTGACCTGCTCATCCCTGGACACATTTCCCATGACTAACCCAACCTGACCTGCACATCACTGGACACATTTCCCATGACTAACCTAACCTAACCTGCACGTTCCTGGACACATTTCCCATGACTAACCCAACTGGACCTGCACATCCCTGGACACATTTCCCATGACTAACCCAATCCAACCTGCACATCCCTGGACACATTTCCCACGACTAACCCAACCTGACCTGCACATCCCTGGACACATTTCCCATGACTAACCCAACCTGACCTGCACATCCCTGGACATATTTCCCATGACTAACCCAACCTAACCTGCACATCCCTGGACACATTTCCCATGACAAACCCAACCTAACCTGCACATCCCTGGACACATTTCCCATGGCGATCCCAACCTGACCTGCACATCCCTGGACACATTTCCCATTGCGATCCCAACCTGACCTGCACATTGCTGGACACATTTCCCATGGCTAACCCAACCTAACCTGCACATCCCTGGACACGTTTCCCATGACTAACCCAACCCAACCTGCAAATCCCTGGACACATTTCCCATGACTAACCCAACGTGACCTGCACATCACTGGACACATTTCCCATGACTTACCCAACATAACCTGCACGTTCCTGGACACATTTCCCATGACGAACCCAACCCAACCTGCTCATCCCTGGACACATTTCCCATGGCGATCCCAACCTGACCTGCACATCCCTGGACACATTTCCCACGACTAACCCAACCTGACCTGCACATCCCTGGACACATTTCCCATGACTAACCCAACCTGACCTGCACATCCCTGGACATATTTCCCATGACTAACCCAACCTAACCTGCACATCCCTGGACACATTTCCCATGACAAACCCAACCTAACCTGCACATCCCTGGACACATTTCCCATGGCGATCCCAACCTGACCTGCACATCCCTGGACACATTTCCCATGGCGATCCCAACCTGACCTGCACATCCCTGGACACATTTCCCATGGCTAACCCAACCTAACCTGCACATCCCTGGACACGTTTCCCATGACTAACCCAACCCAACCTGCAAATCCCTGGACACATTTCCCATGACTAACCCAACGTGACCTGCTCATCCCTGGACACATTTCCCATGACTAACCCAACTGGACCTGCACATCCCTGGACACATTTCCCATGACTAACCCAACCGGACCTGCACATCCCTGGACACATTTCCCATGGCTAACCCAATCTAGCCTGCATGTTCCTGGACACATTTCCCGTGACTAACCCAAACTAGCCTGCATGTTCCTGGACACATTTCCCGTGACTAACCCAAACTAGCCTGCACGTTCCTGGACACATTTCCGATGACTAACCCAACCTAACCTGCTCATCCCTGGACACATTTCCCATGACTAACCCAACCTGACCTGCACATCCCTGGACACATTTCCCATGGCAATCCCAACCTAACCTGCACATCCCTGGACACATTTCCCCTGACTAACCCAACCTAACCTGCTCATCCCTGGACACATTTCCCATGACTAACCCAACCTAACCTGCACATCCCTGGACACATTTCCCATGACTAACCCAACCTAACCTGCACATCCCTGGACACATTTCCCATGGCGATCCCAACCTGACCTGCACATCCCTGGACACATTTCCCATGGCGATCCCAACCTGACCTGCTCATCCCTGGACACATTTCCCATGACTAACCCAACCTGACCTGCACATCACTGGACACATTTCCCATGACTAACCCAACCTACCCTGCACGTTCCTGGACACATTTCCCATGACTAACCCAATCCAACCTGCACATCCCTGGACACATTTCCCATGACTAACCCAACCTGACCTGCACATCACTGGACACATTTCCCATGACTAACCCAACCTAACCTGCACATCCCTGGACACATTTCCCATGACTAACCCAACCTAGCCTGCACGTTCCTGGACACATTTCCCATGTCTAACCCAATCTAGCCTGCACGTTCCTGGACACATTTCCCATGGCTAACCCAATCTAGCCTGCACGTTCCAGGACACATTTGTTCGATGACTAACCCAACCTGACCTGCACATCCCTGGACACATTTCCCATGACTAACCCAACCTAACCTGCACATCCCTGGACACATTTCCCATGGCGATCCCAACCTGACCTGCACATCCCTGGACACATTTCCCATGGCGATCCCAACCTGACCTGCTCATCCCTGGACACATTTCCCATGACTAACCCAACCTGACCTGCACATCACTGGACACATTTCCCATGACTAACCCAACCTAACCTGCACGTTCCTGGACACATTTCCCATGACTAACCCAACCTGACCTGCACATCCCTGGACACATTTCCCATGGCAATCCCAACCTAACCTGCACATCCCTGGACACATTTCCCATGACTAACCCAACCTAACCTGCTCATCCCTGGACACATTTCCCATGGCGATCCAAACCTGACCTGCACATCCCTGGACACATTTCCCATGACTAACCCAACCTAATCTGCACGTTCCTGGACACATTTCCCATGACTAACCCAACCTAACCTGCACATCACTGGACACATTTCCCATGGCTAACCCAACCTGACCTGCTCATCCCTGGACACATTTCCCATGACTAACCCAACCTGACCTGCACATCACTGGACACATTTCCCATGACTAACCCAACCTAACCTGCACGTTCCCGGACACATTTCCCATGACTAACCCAACCCAACCTGCACATCCCTGGACACATTTCCCATGGCTAACCCAATCTAGCCTGCACGTTCCTGGACACATTTCCCATGGCTAACCCAATCTAGCCTGCACGTTCCTGGACACGTTTCCCATGGCTAACCCAATCTAGCCTGCACATCCCTGGACACATTTCCCGTGGCTAACCCAATCTCGCCTGCACGTTCCTGGACACATTTCCCATGACTAACCCAACCTAACCTGCACATCCCTGGACACATTTCCCATGACTAACCCAACCTAACCTGCACATCCCTGGACACATTTCCCATGGCGATCCCAACCTGACCTGCACATCCCTGGACACATTTCCCATGGCGATCCCAACCTGACCTGCACATCCCTGGACACATTTCCCATGGCTAACCCAACCTAACCTGCACGTTCCTGGACACATTTCCCATGACTAACCCAACCCAACCTGTTCATCCCTGGACACATTTCCCATGACTAACCCAACTGGACCTGCACATCCCTGGACACATTTCCCATGACTAACCCAACCGGACCTGCACATCCCTGGACACATTTCCCATGACTAACCCAACCGGACCTGCACATCCCTGGACACATTTCACATGGCTAACCCAATCTAGCCTGCACGTTCCTGGACACATTTCCCATGGCTAACCCAATCTAGCCTGCATGTTCCTGGACACATTTCCCGTGACTAACCCAAACTAGCCTGCATGTTCCTGGACACATTTCCCGTGACTAACCCAAACTAGCCTGCACGTTCCTGGACACATTTCCGATGACTAACCCAACCTAACCTGCTCATCCCTGGACACATTTCCCATGACTAACCCAACCTGACCTGCACATCCCTGGACACATTTCCCATGGCAATCCCAACCTAACCTGCACATCCCTGGACACATTTCCCCTGACTAACCCAACCTAACCTGCTCATCCCTGGACACATTTCCCATGACTAACCCAACCTAACCTGCACATCCCTGGACACATTTCCCATGACTAACCCAACCTAACCTGCACATCCCTGGACACATTTCCCATGGCGATCCCAACCTGACCTGCACATCCCTGGACACATTTCCCATGGCGATCCCAACCTGACCTGCTCATCCCTGGACACATTTCCCATGACTAACCCAACCTGACCTGCACATCACTGGACACATTTCCCATGACTAACCCAACCTAACCTGCACGTTCCTGGACACATTTCCCATGACTAACCCAACTGGACCTGCACATCCCTGGACACATTTCCCATGACTAACCCAACCTGACCTGCACATCCCTGGACACATTTCCCACGACTAACCCAACCTGACCTGCACATCCCTGGACACATTTCCCATGGCGATCCCAACCTGACCTGCTCATCCCTGGACACATTTCCCATGACTAACCCAACCTGACCTGCACATCACTGGACACATTTCCCATGACTAACCCAACCTAACCTGCACGTTCCTGGACACATTTCCCATGACTAACCCAACTGGACCTGCACATCCCTGGACACATTTCCCATGACTAACCCAATCCAACCTGCACATCCCTGGACACATTTCCCACGACTAACCCAACCTGACCTGCACATCCCTGGACACATTTCCCATGACTAACCCAACCTGACCTGCACATCCCTGGACATATTTCCCATGACTAACCCAACCTAACCTGCACATCCCTGGACACATTTCCCATGACAAACCCAACCTAACCTGCACATCCCTGGACACATTTCCCATGGCGATCCCAACCTGACCTGCACATCCCTGGACACATTTCCCATTGCGATCCCAACCTGACCTGCACATCCCTGGACACGTTTCCCATGACTAACCCAACCCAACCTGCAAATCCCTGGACACATTTCCCATGACTAACCCAACGTGACCTGCACATCACTGGACACATTTCCCATGACTTACCCAACATAACCTGCACGTTCCTGGACACATTTCCCATGACGAACCCAACCCAACCTGCTCATCCCTGGACACATTTCCCATGGCGATCCCAACCTGACCTGCACATCCCTGGACACATTTCCGATGACTAACCCAACCGGACCTGCACATCCCTGGACACATTTCACATGTCTAACCCAACCTAACCTGCACGTTCCTGGACACATTTCCGATGACTAACCCAACCGGACCTGCACATCCCTGGACACATTTCACATGGCTAACCCAATCTAGCCTGCACGTTCCTGGACACATTTCCCATGTCTAACCCAATCTAGCCTGCACGTTCCTGGACACATTTCCCATGGCTAACCCAACCTGACCTGCACATCCCTGGACACATTTCCCATGACTAATCCAACCTAACCTGCACATCCCTGGACACATTTCCCATGGCGATCCCAACCTGACCTGCACATCCATGGACACATTTCCCATGGCGATCCCAACCTGACCTGCTCATCCCTGGACACATTTCCCATGACTAACCCAACCTGACCTGCACATCACTGGACACATTTCCCATGACTAACCCAACCTAACCTGCACGTTCCTGGACACATTTCCCATGACTAACCCAACCTGACCTGCACATCCCTGGACACATTTCCCATGGCAATCCCAACCTAACCTGCACATCCCTGGACACATTTCCCATGACTAACCCAACCTAACCTGCTCATCCCTGGACGCATTTCCCATGGCGATCCAAACCTGACCTGCACATCACTGGACACATTTCCCATGACTAACCCAACCTAATCTGCACGTTCCTGGACACATTTCCCATGACTAACCCAATCCAACCTGCACATCCCTGGACATATTTCTCATGACTCACCCAACCTAACCTGCACATCCCTGGACACATTTCCCATGACTCACCCAACCTAACCTGCACATCCCTGGACACATTTCCCATGGCGATCCCAACCTGACTTGCACACCACTGGACACATTTCCCATGACTAACCCAACCTGACCTGCTCATCCCTGGACACATTTCCCATGACTAACCCAACCTGACCTGCTCATCCCTGGACACATTTCCCATGACTAACCCAACCTAACCTGCACATCACTGGACACATTTCCCATGGCTAACCCAACCTGACCTGCTCATCCCTGGACACATTTCCCATGACTAACCCAACCTGACCTGCACATCACTGGACACATTTCCCATGACTAACCCAACCTAACCTGCACGTTCCCGGACACATTTCCCATGACTAACCCAACCCAACCTGCACATCCCTGGACACATTTCCCATGGCTAACCCAATCTAGCCTGCACGTTCCTGGACACATTTCCCATGGCTAACCCAATCTAGCCTGCACGTTCCTGGACACGTTTCCCATGGCTAACCCAATCTAGCCTGCACATCCCTGGACACATTTCCCGTGGCTGACCCAATCTCGCCTGCACGTTCCTGGACACATTTCCCATGACTAACCCAACCTGACCTGCACATCCCTGGACACATTTCCCATGACTAACCCAACCTGACCTGCACATCACTGGACACATTTCCCATGACTAACCCAACCTAACCTGCTCATCCCTGGACACGTTTCCCATGGCTAACCCAATCTAGCCTACACGTTCCTGGGCTCTACGAGTAATTTAGCACAGCCAATCCACTTGTGGCCTGCCCGTCTTTGGACAGTGGGAGGAAAGTAGAACACATGGGGAGAATGTGCGAACTCTACGCAAGACAGTCGCCCGAGGGTGTAATTGAACCTGGATCCCTGGCACTGTGAGGCAGCAGTGCTAACGACTGAGCCATCACATCACCCCTATATTGCTGAGATCAAGTTGCATTAGAAAGCGCCGAGCCAAGGAAATGTTTTACCATGAAAAAGAGATGTCCTGTATTTCCTGTTCTGAATGCAGGTTCCAGAGCAGGGTGTGATGGAACCCGAGGGGCAAGAAGAAGTAGATTCCCAATCAAAGGGAATGTTGATCCTGACGCCCAGGAATCCCATCCGAGGGAGCTCCAGACTGCTGAGGAGCAGGGCGACCACAGGGTTAGAGGAGCAGGCTGAGCCGGTGAGTGTAGCGGGTAATGAGCTGGTTGGGGGTAATGCTAGGAACTGCATTGCAATCAATGCTCTGAGATATAGACACAAGGAATTCAGCAGGGGATTGATTGTCTGTTTGGTTATTCCTTAATGGGATGTGGGTATCGCTGGCATTTATTGTTCATCCTGAGTTGCCCTTTGAACTGAGTGTCTGGCTTAGGCTATTTCAGAGAGGCAGTTAAGAGCTGACCATGATGCTGCAGGTCACCAGTGCACCCAGATTAGGTAAAACGCAGCTGCTTTCCCTCCGTAAATGGGCATTAGTGACCCAGCTGGGCTCTTTCAGACCATAGAATCCCAACCAATGTGGAAGCAGGCCATTCGGCCCATCCCGACCCTCTGAAGGGCATCCTACCCAATTCTGTAACCCTGCCTTTCCCCAGTCCATCTAGCCTGCGTGTCATTGGACTGTGGGAGGAAACCGGAGCACCCCGGGGGAGACCTACACAGACAGGGGGGAGAACGTGCAAACTCCATGCAGTTGCCCGAGGGTGGAATTGAACCCGGGTCCCTGGCGCCATAAGGCTGTGGTGCTAACCACTGAGCCACCCATTTTGATGAGCAGCGACAATTAAGTCACAGATGTCGTTACCAAGACCAGCTTCCAGTTGCAGATTTTAAATTGAATACAAGCAAAGATTTTGGAGACGGGATTTGAATCTTGCCACCGAGCCCCCTCACTAGTCCAGTGAAATGATTATTACTCTTCTGCTGGCATCTTCACCTCCTCCAGATCTGCCTCTGTTCCTTTTCCATCTCCTTCCACTTAGCTTTGTCATTCCTATTCACACATCAGACTCTTCCCAGTTCTGAAGAAGGGTCCTTGGAGTGGAACGTTACTTTGTTTCCTTGACCCATACAGACTGGCAGGCACCCCCACCCCAGCTCCCTATCCCCCAGAGCATTTCTAGCCCATTTCATCTTTCTTCTGATTTGCAATGCCCCCAGGTATTTCGATTTTGTGAACGATTTATGAAAATGCCGGTCTTTTCTTTATGGCTTCTGATGGTCATCGCTGACGCAGATAGTTTGCTCGTTAATCACTGTGTGTGGGATCTTGCTGTGCATGGTCAGTGCACTTCCTGCATTGCTGAGATCACCAGCAAATGGCATTGGGACAGCCTGAGGTTGTGACAGGTGCAACGCAATTGAATTTGGCTGTTGAGACAGAGAGGGAGATGTTAACAGGCCCTATAATCCAGATAGTATCCCGGTCTCTGGCTGGATGGATATTAGGGGGATGAGTTTAAAACGGGTTGGGTTAGAGGATTTAGGTAATGTCTCAGGGCAGGGGGTGAGAGGATCTGTCTACCTGATGTGTAACGATGCAGGTTTGTGTTATAACTGGGCGTAAACCTTCCAGAGCCTCTTAAGATCCCCTGCTCATCTCTGTCACCTCCTCAGGCCCTACAATCCCTCTCCTTATTTCTGTAAACACTACACAGCCCTTACATCTCTCTACCTCTGTAACCTCCTCCAGTTCCTATACCCCTTGCAGATCTCTGTCATCTCCTTGATCCCTGAAACACACTCCCTATTTCTCTTGACTCTGCAAACCCCTACACGTCTCCCTATCTCTGTCGCCCCCTCCAGCCCCTTACACCCCCTCCCTGTCTCTGTCACCCCCTCCAGCCCCTACACCCCCTCCCTATCTCTGTAAACCCCCTCCAGCCCCTACACCCCCTCCCTGTCTCTGTCACCCCCTCCAGCCCCTACACCCCCTCACTGTCTCTGTCACCCCCTCCAGCCCCTTACACCCCCTCCAGCCCCTTACACCCCCTCACTGTCTCTGTCACCCCCTCCAGCCCCTTACACCCCCTCCCTGTCTCTGTCACCCCCTCCAGACCCTTACACCCCCTCACTGTCTCTGTCACCCCCTCCAGCCCCTTACACCCCCTCCCTGTCTCTGTCACCCCTTCCAGCCCCTACACCCCCTCCCTATCTCTGTCACCTCCTCCAGCCCCCTACACCCCCTCCCTATCTCTGTCACCTCCTCCAGCCCCTACACCCCCTCCCTATCTCTGTCACCCCCTCCAGCCCCTACACCCCCTCCCTATCTCTGTCACCCCCTCCAGCTGCTACACCCCCTCCCTGTCTCTGTCACCTCCTCCAGCTGCTACACCCCCTCCCTATCTCTGTCACCCCCTCCAGCCCCTTACACCCCTCCCTATCTCTGTCACCTCCTCCAGCCCCTACACCCCCTCCCTGTCTCTGTCACCTCCTCCAGCCCCTACAACCCCTCCCTGTCTCTGTCACTCCCCTCCAGCCCCTACACCCCCTCCCTGTCTCTGTCACCTCCTCCAGCCCCTACACCCCCTCCCTGTCTCTGTCACCTCCTCCAGCCCCTACACACCCTCCCTGTCTCTGTCACCTCCTCCAGCCCCTACAACCCCTCCCTGTCTCTGTCACTCCCCTCCAGCCCTTACACCCCCTCCCTGTCTCTGTCACCCCCTCCCTATCTCTGTCACCCCCTCCAGCCCCTACAACCCCTCCCTGTCTCTGTCACCCCCTCCAGCCCCTACACCCCCTCCCTATCTCTGTCACTCCCTCCAGCCCCTACACCCCCTCCCTATCTCTGTCATCTCCTCCAGCCCCTACACCCCTCCCTATCTCTGTCACCTCCTCCAGCCCCTACAACCCCTCCCTGTCTCTGTCACCCCCTCCAGCCCCTATAGCCCTCTCCATCTCTGTAACTTTCTAAAACCGCTACACCCCTCCAAGATGTCAGCATTCGAACTCAGTCCTTACGAGCACCTCTCAGTTCCTGTGACTGGGCTTTGTGGGCATTCCTTCTGCTTCCTGGGACTCTGGATATCCCTCCCTAAACCTTGCTGCGTCTCTCTCTCTCTCTCTCTCTCTCTTTCTTCTCCATTAAGACTCTCATTAAACCAATCTCTTCAAACAAGACTGCTCCTAAAGGCTCTTCGTGTGGCCCAGGACCAAAATTTGTTGGGTTACGTGGCCAGGAGGATGTTACGTCAGGTAAAGGTGCCAGCACATTGTTGTTGGTTTTGTTTCATATCTCCATCTTTCTCTACACCTGACTCGGTTCTACAACCTCGTACAGCTGTGTTCCACTTTGCTGGAGTATTGCTGTGAGTCACTGTAGGTACTGTTCTCCCCAGATAGAGCTTAGCTGTTGATATCACACATCAGCACTGTCCCTGTTCCTGCTGGGGGGAGATCCATTCAGACACAGTCAATAATATGTGCAGATGGTGCCCTCTCCTGGTGGCTGGAGGTTTTGCTATCATAAGAAATGTGCCATTTTCACCCCTCTCACTCTCTCTCTCTCTACTGTCTTTTTCACTCTGTCAGTCGCTCTTGGTCTCTTGCTCAGTCTGTGTCTCTTTGTCTGTCTCTCTCTCTTTCTCTCAGTGTCTGTCTCTCAGTCTGTGTCTGTCTGTTCTTTATCACTGCCAGTCCTATCCAACGAGCCCGACAACTCATTCCCAGCTTTCAGTCGTGGTTTTTCTCATGGAAAGGAAATTGAGTACCTACTCCAGAGACTTTTACAAATAATTCCTGTGCTATAGTCAGCACTGTCGGAGGGTCAGCACTGAGGCAGCGGGCAGTGTCGGAGGGTCAGCGCTGAGGGAGTGGGCACTGTCGCAGGGTCAGTGCTGAGGGAGTGGGCACTGTCGGAGGGTTAGTGCTGAGGGAGTGGGCACTGTCGCAGGGTCAGCGCTGAGGCAGCGGGCACTGTCGGAGGGTCAGTGCTGAGGGAGTGGGCACTGACGCAGGGTCAGTGCTGAGGGAGCGGGCACTGTCGGAGGGTCAGTGCTGAGGGAGTGGGCACTGTCGGAGGGTCAGTGCTGAGGGAGCGTGCGCTGTCGGAGGGTCAGTGCTGAGCGAGCAGGCATTATCGGAGGGTCAGTGCTGAGGGAGCGGGCACTGTCGGAGGGTCAGTGCTGAGGGAGCAGGCACTATCGGAGGGTCAGTGCTGATGGAGTGCCGCACTGTCGGAGGTGTCATTTTTCAGATGAGACATTAATATGCGACCCCCCCAAAGCCCTCTCATGGGTCCAATGTTTAACCTCAACCAGCTTTGCTGAAAACAGGTGATCTGGGTCATTTTCACATTGCGGTGTGTGGGATCTTGCTGTGCTGAGTAGCACACGTTTTTTAGAGTACGTTTTACACAGCACTTCCTTGTGTGTGTGAGGTGTTTCAAGAGTGACGATGTCCTTTCTGTCCCAGATCGGTGGGTGGGATGGGGGTGAGCGATGGTCTGAGGACCGAGTCTGACAGCTGCACCCTCTCCTGCACCTCACTTCCATAACATCTCAGAGCACAGTGATAGCAGTGCCGAAGCATCTCATTTCGGATCGGGTCATGTTCCATCAGGTAAATTTGAAGCCGCTTCAGGTTGTTCTGCAGAAGGTGAAGGCAGACATAAATATGAAGAGAAAGAAGAAGAAGAAGAAGGAGGAGGAGGAGGAGGAGGATGAGGGAGAGGAAGAGGAGGATGAGGGAGAGATGAAGGAGGAAGTGGAGAATGGAACTCAGCACCAGGACACCCCCAGAAGCATCATGCCCCCTCTGGTGGTCAAGGTCAGTATTACAGTCTTCTGGGCTTGAAGTCCAGGCGCCTGGTCCTTGTGGGGATGGTTGAGGAATGCGACGGGTAATAGAGGTCGAGGACACTGGGCATCAGTGGAGTGCCACAGGGGTGGCTGTGAGCAAAATACCTCAATTTTACAATTCCTCTCCTGGTTTTCAAATCCCTCCCTGCTACACTCTGATCACAGTAATGACCCCAATAACCTGCACCCCTCCCTATCTCTGTCACCTCCTCCAGCCCCTACACCTCTCCACCTCCTTCCTATGCCTGTCAACCCTCCTGCCCCTACACAGCCTCCCCATCTCTGTCACCCCCTCCAGTTCCTTCACCCCTCCCTATCTCTGTCACCCCCTCCAGTTCCTTCACCCCTCCCTATCTGTGTCACCCCCTCCAGCCCCTACGCCCCCTCCCTATCTCTGTCACCCCCTACACCCCCTTCCTATCTCTGTCACCTCCTCCAGCCCCTACACCCCCTCTAGCCCCTACACCCCCTCGCTATCTCTGTCATCCTCCCTGGCCCTTATGTCCCTCCCTATCTCTGTAACCCCCTCCATCCCCTACACCCCCTCCCTATCTCTGTCACCCCCTCCTGCCCCTACACCCCTTCCCTATCTCTGTAACCCCCTACACCCCCTCCCTATCTCTGTCACCCCCTCCAGCCCCTACACCCCCTCCCTATCTCTGTCACCCCCTCCAGCCCCTACACCCCCTCCCTATCTCTGTCACCCCCTCCTGCCCCTACACCCCTTCCCTATCTCTGTAACCCCCTACACCCCCTCCCTATCTCTGTCACCCCCTCCAGCCCCTACACCCCCTCCCTATCTCTGTCACCCCCTCCTGCCCCTACATCCCTTCCCTATCTCTGTAACCCCCTACACCCCCTCCCTATCTCTGTCACCCCCTCCAGCCCCTACACCCCCTCCCTATCTCTGTCACCCCCTCCCGCCCCTACACCCCCTCCCTATCTCTGTAACCCCCTCCAGCCCCTACACCCCCTCCCTATCTCTGTAACTTCCTCCAATTCCCGTCCCTTGAGCATCTTCTAATTCCCACCACTCCACGATTAGTGGCCGAGGTTTCAGGTTTCCTTGACCCTGGGCTCTGGGAATTCCCCACCTCGACCTCTCAGCCTGCTGTCTCATTCTCTGTGTTTTTACTCTTGTTCAGATGCTCATTAAAGCTGCCCTTTTTGACAGAACCTTTGTTCAACTGACCTCATATCTCCTGGCGTGTCTTGGGGTCAAATTCTCTCATGAAGCAGTTTGGGGAAGGCTTTACAGTGTTAAAGGTGACAGATAAATGGAGCATGTTGTTTGCTGTCTCCTTTACTTTAGTATCAGGAGAGTCTGAGACCAGCTATGTCTAGCCTTCAGAAACTGAGAGCGAAAATTCCCGAAGAGCCCAGGAGGAGGACGATATGGAGAGATCTCCCAAAGATCCCAACAGTGAGAAAAACTCCAATGGTAATCTTTCACTGTTCAGTCTCTCTGCCTTCTCGTCTTCATCCTCACTGTGCAAAAATCATTGTCCCCAGACGCCCCATCAAACACTCCCAGGACATGGGCAACACGGGGTTAGAGACAGAGTAAAGCTCCCTCTACACTGTCCCCCATCAAACACTCCCAGGACAGGGACAGCACGGGGTTAGAGACAGAGTAAGGCTCCCTCTACACTGTCCCCCATCAAACACTCCCAGGACATGGGCAACACGGGGTTAGATACAGAGTAAGGCTCCCTCTACACTGTCCCCCATCAAACACTCCCAGGACAGGGACAGCACGGGGTTAGAGACAGAGTAAGGCTCCCTCTACACTGTCCCCCATCAAACACTCCCAGGACAGGGACAGCACGGGGTTAGATACAGAGTAAGGCTCTCTCTACACTGTCCCCCATTAAACACTCCCAGGACAGAGACAGCACAGGGCTAGATACAGAGTAAAGCTCCCTCTACGCATCAGGGAGACATTGGCATGTGTGATGAGAAAGATCTCAGGAACCGTCTGCTGCTGCTCTGTCAGGGACATGCCTTCATTTAAATTGGCTTCACTGTCCTCACGTACAAGGTTGGAGGTTGGAGGGATTGGGGAACGGGTGCTGTGTTCTGGGGCCAGTTTAAATGTGACGATGGATGAAACAAAGTCCTTTTCTATCTGAGCCCTGTCTCCCTACGAGGGAACGTAGCATCAGAATGTACTGTGATGCCTCACATGGTGAAATGCCCACGACCCGTGACCTCATAGGGGTTACGATGGGAGGTGACCCGTCCTCCTCTTGTCTGTGAACTTGAGCCCAGCTGTTCGACTGCCGATGGCTTCGCCGGCAGGAGGGTGTCTGCAACGCTTGCCCGTCATGGTGTCTGCCTGTCTTGTTTCCTCTCTGTCACCTCGCAGGGCACCTTGACGAGGCGTCGGCCCAGCTGCAGCTTGTTGCTCTGCATCCTGCTCCCTGCTGTCCTGCTTCTGGCTCTCTGCAGCTGGTACTTACTGGGCTCAGGCCAGGGGGCACTGCCCACCGCAGCCTCGGGCCTGGTTGGCTTGCTGAAGGTGGACTGGATTTACAGCTCGTTACCGTGGCAACAGGAGGCCTGCCAGGACGACTGCAAGTAGGCCCGGGGTGTGGGGCAGGGCGCAGAGGGTCTGGAGGGGGTGTAGGGGATGGAGGGGGTGTAGGGGATGGAGGGGGTGTAGGGGATGGAGGGGGGTGACAGAGATAGGGAGGGGGTGTAGGGGGCTGGAGGGGGTGACAGAGATAGGGAGGGGGTGTAGGGGGATGGAGGGGGTTACAGAGATAGGGAGGGGATGTAGGGGATGGAGGGGGTGACAGAGATAGGGAGGGGGTGTAGGGGGCTGGAGGGGGTGACAGAGATAGGGAGGGGGTGTAGGGGATGGAGGGGGGTGACAGAGATAGGGAGGGGGTGTAGGGGATGGAGGGGGGTGACAGAGATAGGGAAGGGTGTAAGGGGCTGGAGGGGGTGACAGAGATAGGGAGGGGTGTAAGGGGCTGGAGGGGGTGACAGAGATAGGGAGGGGAGGGGGAGAGGCGGTGACAGAGATAGGGAGGGGGTGTAGTGGCTAGAGGGGGTAGCAGAAACAGTGAGGGTGTGAAGGGGCTGGAGGGGTGATAGAGATTGGGAGGGTGTGTAGGAGGTGACAGTGATGGGGAGGCGAGGGGGTGGAGGAGGTGGCAGTGATGGGGAGGGGGTGGATGAGGTGGCAGTGATGGGGAGGGGGTGGATGAGGTGGCAGTGATGGGGAGGGGATGGAGGAGGCGGCAGTGATGGGGAGGGGCTGGAGCAGGTGACCGTGATGGGGAGGGGAGGGGGTGGAGGAGGTGACAGTGATGGGGAGGGGGTGCAGAGGGCTGGTGGTGGTGACAGAGATAGGTAGGGGCCGGAGGGGGTGTCAGAGATAGGGAGGGGGTGTAGTGGCTACAGGGGGTAGCAGAAACAGTGAGGGTGTGAGGGGGCTGGTGGGGTGATAGAGATTGGGAGGGTGTGTAGGAGGTGACAGTGGTGGGGAGGGGGTAGTGGAGGTGACAGTGATGGGGAGGGGGTGGAGGAGGTGACAGTGATGGGGAGGGGAGGGTGTGTAGGAGGTGACAGTGGTGGGGAGGGGGTGGTGGAGGTGACAGTGATGGGGAGGGGGTGGAGGAGGTGACAGTGATGGGGAGGGGAGGGGGTGGAGGAGGTGACAGTGATGGGGAGGGGAGGGGGTGGATGCCGTGACAGTGATGTGGGTGGGAGGGGGTCGAGGAGGTGACAGTGATTGGGAGGGGAGGGGGTGTCGGAGGTGACAGTGATGGGGAGGGGAGGGGGTGAATAAGGTGACAGTGATGGGGAGGGGGTGGAGGAGGTGACAGTGATGGGGAGGGGAGGAGGTGGATGAGGTGACAGTGATGGGGAGGGGGTGTCGGAGGTGACAGTGATGGGGAGGGGGTGTCGGAGGTGACAGTGATGGGGAGGGGGTGGATGAGGTGACAGTGATGGGGAGGGGGTGGATGAGGTGACAGTGATGGGGAGGGGAGGGGGTGGATGCCGTGACAATGATGGAGACGGGGTGGAGGAGGTGGCAGTGATGGGGAGGGGAGGGGGTGGATGAGGTGACAGTGATGGAGAGGGGGTGGAGGAGGTGATAGTGATGGGGAGGGGAGGAGGTGGATGAGGTGACAGTGATGGGGAGGGGGTGTCGGAGGTGACAGTGATGGGGAGGGGGTGGAGGAGGTGACAGTGATGGGGAGGGGAGGAGGTGGATGAGGTGACAGTGATGGGGAGGGGGTGTCGGAGGTGACAGTGATGGGGAGGGGGTGGATGAGGTGACAGCGATGGGAAGGGGAGGGGGTGGAGGAGGTGACAGTGATGGGGAGGGGAGGGGGTGGATGCCGTGACAATGATGGAGACGGGGTGGAGGAGGTGGCAGTGATGGGGAGGGGAGGGGGTGGATGAGGTGACAGTGATGGGGAGGGGGTGTCGGAGGTGACAGTGATGGGGAGGGGGTGGAGGCGGTGACAGTGATGGGGAGGGGAGGGGGTGGATGAGGTGACAGTGATGGGGAGGAGAGGGGGTGGAGGAGGTGACAGTGATGGGGAGGGGAGTGGGTGGAGGAGGTGACAGTGATGAGGAGGGGAGTGGGTGGAGGAGGTGACAGTGATGGGGAGGGGAGGGGGTGGAGGAGGTGACAGTGATGGGGAGGGGAGTGGGTGGAGGAGGTGACAGTGATGGGGAGGGGAGTGGGTGGAGGAGGTGACAGTGATGGGGAGGGGAGGGGGTGGAGGAGGTGACAGTGATGGGGAGGGGAGGAGGTGACAGTGATGGGGAGGGGGTGGAGGAGGGATTTAAAAAGAAGGATAGAAAATGTGGAGTAAAGACTGATTGTTCACCTGATGAGGGTCAGCGAACACCGGGAGTGAGATAGGACACGGGACATCAGGGATTTCCAGAGGATGGGAGATCGGCCTGGAAGCTGCCTGGATATTTTGTTAATCCCGGGGAGAAATCCATGTGACTTGTGTTTGTTTTGCAGGATGACTCTGGTGGAGAGTATTCCGATCGGACTCCTGTACTCCAAAGATACCCCGCACCACCTCTCCATCTACCAAGGATGGATGGACCTTCTGGCCCAGGCTAATCACACAGTGCAGATCGCAGCGTTTTACTTCACACTGAGCGGCAGTGACCTGAGCCAGGGGGATGGTTTGGCCTCTGAGGTGAACAGCGCTTTCTTGATGTATTGCTCTCTCTGTCACTAATCTGAATTTAAGTTGATAAAAGCCTTGGTTAACGAAGGAACAACTTCCAATTTAGGGAATGAAATCTGCCCCTCCTGACTAGGTCTGGCCTACATTTGACTCCAACCTGACCTGCCTTTATCAGCCAATTACTCGGGCAGTTAGGGATGGACCATAATGGCTCACCTCCCTTTGAAGCAAAACTTCTCCAAAAAGATGAGATTTGCCGATCACTTGTGCTCGCTCTCTGAGTAACCCTGTTCTTCCTTCAAGTCACTGAGAGGCATAGTGACTGTAACATGGTCAGCCTAGTGGACCTGATAGAATAGGGGTTCCCCGACTGGGGCTGTTAACCTGGTCCAGTTGGGGAGCCCTGGCTGACAGAAATGAACAGGAGCATCAGAGGTTCAGTTCACTCTTGAGAGCCGGCTCTGAGGGAGCTGGGATCAGCGTCACGCGTGTATAAAGGGCGACGGGCCGGCCTTTGCAGAGTTATTCCCACGCGCCGATTTTGCGATTTGGTTTGTGCTCAGGGCGATGAGGTCTTCAAGCAGCTGGTGCGTTTGAAATCACGAGGGATTTCCCTGAAGATCGCTGTCAACAGTCCCCAGCAGTTTGCAAAGGACACAGACTATCTGGAGAAAAGCGGTGAGTACCCCAGCGTGCCACTTTCTATGCGTTCTTGAGCCTCTCCACAACCACCGCTGTGTGCACCCTTCCAAATCTTCCCCCTCGACATTCGTCTTCGGGATCCCCCAAACTCTTGCCAGGATCTTGAAGCCACCCCTTGGCAGCTGCGAATGGCGGCAGCCTATTCACATTCGCTGAAGTTTTCAACCACAATATTTGAGCATCGTCTCCCTCTCCGCCAAACTCCCTCGTTTTAATCCATTCCCTCTGCACGTTTGCTTTGGAAGACTTCCCCATGGCTGTTACTCACCTTCTCCAGCACCTTTCCTGCTGATCTTTGATGAATCCCTGTGTAAACCCGCGGAGACCACCTTGGAACTGTCCGATCTTTCAGGCCGATCGTCCCCGTGTTGCTCTGTTCATGAGACTGGTCAGGAGAAGGTCATCCAGCCCATTGAGTCTGCTCCAACCCCTACCGAATTAGACCGTGGATGACCGTGGTCCCCCATTCTGGTGACACTACAGCCTCTCTATCCCTGCAAGGCAGGTTGACAGCCTAACGGTATTATCACTTGACTATTAATCCAGAGAACATGAGTTTGAGTCCCACTGTGGCAGATGTATCATTTGAACCCAATAAAATGAATCTGGAATTAAGGCTAATGATGAGCATTATCGGACAAACCCATCTGGTTCCCTCCTGCGCTTTAAGGGAAGGAAACTCTCATCCAGTCAAAGGATGTGGGCCCATCCCTAATTACCCACAGCAGTATGGTTTACTCCTCTCCGCCCTCTGGGCAATTAGGGATGGGCCCACATCCTTTGACTTAAAATCTTCAAGAAAAGACTGCAGCAGTGTTCTTGTCCTCAGGCAAATCTGATTCCCGAGTGTCGTTCCTTAATACTCCAAAGGTCGGGAGAGAAAGCAAGAATTTGCGATTCCCAGTAGGAGGATTGCTGACTGTAAATTATTGTTGTCTATGTGGTACTAGTTCTGGGGCACACTCAGTGCAGCCTCTGACTGCTGTGTTCTATGGTACAGGTGCCGAGGTGAGACAAGTTTTCTTGAAGAATCTGACGGGTGGCATTGTCCACACCAAGCTCTGGGTGGTCGATGGACAGCATGTCTACATTGGCAGCGCCAACATGGACTGGCGCTCGCTGACCCAGGTAACGAACAGAGGGCAGGGAGGGGTTGGCGATGGGCTGCACTCAAAGGACCCTGGGAAGACTCCGTGCCACCCACAGGTGGCTCAAAGGACGCAGCCTATAAGCAAAGGGAGGCCCTTCGAACCTACTTCTCCAGTCCACGGTGGTCGATCCGTTTGTGGCCTCAACTGCTCCCCTGACACTCCCTCGCCGTTCAACGATTCCTTTCTCTCGCTTCCCGTGTCTCCATAAAGACGGGCATCAGCATCAAACTGGTCTCTGCCAACAAAGAGTGATCTTCTAATGCAAACCTCAATCATTCACCCGTCCTTGGCCGACCAACCAAGCCCTCCCATTGGTGGGAGGAGAGCTGGCCAAATAGTCACATCACCAGGCCAGATAACCCAGAGGCCCACACTGAAGACGGGGCCACGGGTTCAATCCCATCCCGGCCTCTGATGGAATTCGAAGTTAATGAATGAAACCTCAGTGTCAAGCTCGTCTCAGTGACGGTGCCCCCTGCTGATTGTTAAAAACCCACCCGGCCCTTCAGGGAAGGAAATTTGTGCAGTCTGACCCACACACATGTGACTCCAGTCCCACAGCAATGGGGATGCCGTCTGGGATGGGCAATAAGTGTTGACCTGGCCCGTGGCACCCATGAATGAATGAAGTGCGGGCATGATGTCGGGGATGGGGGGGAGGGAGTTACGTGGGCTACAGGGACTGGGATTTGGTATTTACCCTACATCCACTGAAATAGGATCACGTGGGTCTCCGTCCCATTTGTGGGACCTTGCCGCGTGCGAGTTTCGAGATGTGTCTCTGTCGGCTCGGGAAGTAGAGGCGGGCACGTAACCCTCCGTTTGCCCCTCTTCTCTCCCCCCTCCCAACCGCATGTTCTGTGTCCAGGTCAAGGAGCTGGGGGTGGTGCTGTCCAACTGCAGCTGCCTGGCACGCGACGTGGCCAGGATCTTCGGCACCTACTGGCACCTGGGGACGGAGGGGGCAGCCATCCCCCAGCAGTGGCCTGGCAAGTACACTGCCCTTTCCAGCAAGGAGCGCCCACTCAGGCTGAAACTGAATGGGATCGAAGCAGACGTGTATGTCACGGTGAGTCTTGCAGCCTTTTCCCGACCTCGCCAAGCTGGAAGTTAGTCGGAGGGTGGGGTTTGACGGGGACAGGTGGGTGGCAGCCTCTGCTGCTGGCGGGGGGTGGATTTTGGTTTGATTTATTCATGTCATGTGTACTGAGATACAGTGAAGAGTTCTGCCTGCTATCCAGACGAACAGTTCCTGGCATAAGTATGTCAGGGAAATAGAACAGGGTGCACCAGATAGTGTTACAGCAACAGAGGAGGTACAGAGGAAGAGCAGCTCTAATATAGGAGAAGTCTGTTCACTCGTCTTCAATTTTTGATCTCACAAGGAATCAAGGGCCACGGGGAGAGTGCAGGGAAGTGGAGTTGAAATGCCCATCAGCATTGATTTAAATGGCAGAGTGGATTCGATGGGCCGAATGGCCTTACTTCCACTCCTAGGTCTTATGGTCTTAAGTCTGGTAACAGCAGGGAAGGAGCTGTTCTTAAATCTCAGTTTCAAATTCTGTCCCTCTTGTCCTCAACTTCCCAACCAACGGAAGTTACTTCTCTCCGTTGACTGCTCTCCTTTCCCTTTGATATTGTGAAGGTTTCAGGCGAGTGCCTGCCGAGCAATTAGAAATATTCTGAGGGAAGCAAAAGTTTGGGAGAGAGGGGAGCCTGATTGGAACTTGGAATACTTTGCTGGAGGAAGTTCTGATTCGGAACCATATGCCCCTCTATTTTTGGACTTCCCTACTGTCAAAGACCTTGTCCATTTAGCCTATCTATGCTCCCCATGATTTTATAAACCTCTATAAGGTCTCCCCTCAGCCTCCGACACTCCAGGGAAAACAGCCCCAGCCTATTCAGCCCCACCCTGTAGCTCAAACCCTCCGAGCCTGGCAACGTCCTTGTAAATCTTTTCTGAACCCTTTCGAGTTTCACAACATCCTTCCTGCAGCAGGAGACCGGAATTGAACACAGTTTTCCAAAGGTGGCCCTAACCAATGTCCTGTATAGCCTCAGCATGACCCTCCCAACTCCCTATACTCAATACACTGACCAATAAAGGCGAGTGTACCGAACACCTTCCTCACTGCCCTGTCTACCTGCAACTCCACTTTCAAGGAACTATGAACCTGCTCCCCAAGGTATTCAGCAACATTCCCCAGGACCTTCCCATTAAGTGTATAAGTCCTGCCCTGATTTGCCTTTCCAAAATGCAGCACCTCACATTTATCTAACTTTAATTCTACCCGCCACTCCTTGGCCTGGTGGTCCATCTAATCAAGATCCTGTTGTACTCTGAGGTAACCTTCTCCGCTGTCCACTCCACCTCCAATTTTATTGTCATCTGCAAACTTACTGACTGTACCTCCTAAATTCACATCCAAACCATTTATATCAATGACAAAAAGCAGTGGACCCAGCACCGATCCCTGTGGCACACCGCTGGTCACAGACCTCCAGTCTGAAAAGCAGCCCTCCACCGCCACCCGCTGTCTCAGGCAGGGGGGCTAGAACGGTGCACAGTACTCTGCGTAACTAACCCCCCCCAGATCTCGCGTGTGTGTGTGGCCTTGTGTGGACGTGTAAGCGATATTAGATTTCTGGGTCCGAAGTATGGGAGTGAATGTGACACTCAGGCTGGCTGTGAAAGTGACCGCGCTGGACTCTGTCTCCTGCAGAGCGCCCCACCCTCCCTTTGTGCTTCTGGCCGCACTCCGGACCTCGACGCCATTCTGAGCGCGATCGATGACGCGGAAGCTTTCGTCTCCGTCTCGGTCATGGAATTGCTCCCAAGCTGCCAGTACTGTGAGCCTCCAAGGTAGGTGGGCTGCTGATCTGAGAGGTGGGGGGGGTGATGGGGCGGGGTGAATGGTAGGGGGTTGGGCGATATACCTGCCCACGTCAACCCAGTCCCCAGCCGCGACCGCTTTGGGGGTGAGCTCAGGGGCTCCGGGGTGATGCCTGCTGCGGCGGAATAGCCGAGCCTATTACCACTGGCTCGAGACGCGGAAATAGCCGACCCACCCTCCCATTGTTGGTTGGTGGGGGGGGGTCAGGCGGGCAGAGTGCTGCCTTCCTAGCGAGGTGCCAAGCTGAGGGTAGCCTTCCTAAGCCCCTCGATGCCCCTGCAGCTGGTTAAAGAAAGAGGTGGTTGAGGTTAGGGGAAGGAGGAGGGTTTGGTGGGGTGGTGGGAGCCTTTTTTGACAGTCCTGGCTTTAACTGACCCGCGCCACTGCAAATCGGGTTATCTCAGCTGACGCCACTTTGGTGGGATCTTGCTGTGTGCCCCGGCTGCCCTCCAAAGGGAGTTTTGCTGCGTGTGCAGGACCTCCTGAGGCGGTGTAGGGCTGCAAGGGGGTGGTTCGAGGACGATTGCGCCGATTGATAAGGTTTGTAAGAATGTTTATTTAAATTTGCTGATGGCTACCCTCACCCGTCCCTCCATTTGTCCCAGATTCTGGCCAGCCATCGATGACCGTCTGCGCAAGGCGGCTTGCGAGCGGCGTGTGTCAGTGCGCCTCCTGATCAGCTGCTGGCAGCACACATACCAGCCCATGTTCATCTACTTGAAGTCCCTGAGCGTCCTCGCTGAGCACCCGCTGCACTGTGATATCGAAGTGGTGAGTCAAGCAGCCATCTCACTGCACTGCTCCCTCACTAACCTCGCAACTCTCAATAACCCTGCCCGTTTCGAAGGGGCCGCCCCGCCCACGGGGCTGGCCGATGGAAAGCGGGCAAGGTGCCACTTCTGTCGGAGGAAGGGCTAACCGCCAAATGGTCCCGATGGTCTCCCCCTGCCCCACCATGTCCCATTCCCTCGTTAGAGCGTCATCGTACCTCAGGCAAGGTGGAGAAAGCAGGAATTTCATGGTGACCTCAACCCGCTGCGGGAATCAAACCCGTGCCTCTGGAGTCCCTCTGCGTCGCGGTTTGGCCGCTCAACCGACTGAGCTGAGGTGGGGTAACCCAAGCATAGGAGAGTCACCTGCTGTAGAACTCCGTGTGATTCTCTGGGAAGGGTTCAGACGTTGTATGGAGCCTCTGTGGCTTTTTCAGCCAGCCCCCTACTAACTCGCTGCCCCCCTCCTTTTTCCCTTTGTTCAGCGGATCTTCAAGGTTCCAGCCACAGAGCAACAGAAGAAAATACCTTACAGCAGAGTCAACCACAACAAATACATGGTCACCGATCGCATCGCCTACATTGGTGAGTTGGTGTAGGAGGGGCTGGGGTGGGGGTGGGGGGTTAGTTGACGGTGAGGCTGCGTGCTCTGTTGGGTAGATTAGGACCAAAACAAGGTGATCCAGGAAATTGTTCCCACTGCTCTGTCCTCCATGTCCTACTCCACCGCCCCCACTGGTGGGTGGGTGTAATCAGAATGTGGCATGTTCACATAATAAATTCTCCACTGTGTTTCGAGATGTGCCAATGTATTGATGGGAGAGAGGTGGCTGTGTGGTAACATTGCCAATATTTTTAACAACTGAATAAATGTCAATTGAGTAGGGCCAGGGCTCGCTGTCTTTATACCTTTGTGAGTCAAGAATGTCATTGGCAAGGTCACTACTTATTTGTCTGTCCCTAATTGCCCCTGGAGAGGGTGGCTTCTTGAACAACAGCAGTCCACATGGCGTAGGGACACAATGCTGTTCGGGAAGGAGTTCTGGGATTTTGACACAGCGACACTGAAGGAATGTCCAATACGTTTCCAGTTAGGGATGGTGTGTGGCCCGGAGTGGAACCTGCAAGGGGTGGCGTCCCCATCTGTCTGTCACCTTTGTACTTGAGGCCAGAGCTCGTGGGTTTGGAAGGTGCTGACTGTGTGAGCTTGATGAATTTCTGAGGTATAGATGGTACACACACAGCTGCTCCTGAGCATCGGAGGTGAAGGGAGCGGATGTGGTGCCAATCAAGCAAGGGGCTGCTTTGTCCAGGATGGTGTCGAGCTTCTTGAGTGTTATTGGGCCTGCCCCCATCCAGGGGGCAAGTGGGGAGTACTCCATCGCACTCCTGACTTGTGCCATTGACAAGCCTTGGGGAGTCAGGAGGTGAGTTACTCACAACGGGATTCCCTGTTCTTGTAGACCTGTATTAGAACATAGAACAGTACAGCACAGTAAAGGCCCTTTGGCCCACGATGTTGTGCCGAACCTTTACCCTAAACCTAAGGTCTATCTAACATCCACCCCTACTTTATACGATGATCCATATAGAACATAGAACAATACAGCACAAAACAGGCACTTCAGCCCACCATGTTGTGCCGACCATTGATCCTCATGTATGCACCCTCAAATTTCTGTGACCATATGCATGTCCAGCAGTCTCTTAAATGTCCCCAATGACCTTGCTTCCACAACTGCTGCTGGCAACGCATTCCATGCTCTCACAACCCTCTGTGTAAAGAACCCGCCTCTGACATCCCCTCTATACTTTCCTCCAACCAGCTTAAAACTATGACCCCTCGTGTTAGCCTTTTCTGCCCTGGGAAATAGTCTCTGGCTATCAACTCTATCTACGCCTCTCATTATCTTGTATACCTCAATTAGGTCCCCTCTCCTCCTCCTTTTCTCCAATGAAAAAAGTCCGAGCTCAGTCAACCTCTCTTCATAGGATAAGCCCTCCAGTCCAGGCAGCATCCTGGTAAACCTCATCTGAACCCTTTCCAAAGCATCCACATCTTTCCTATAATAGGGCGACCAGAACTGGACGCAGTATTCCAAGTGCGGTCTAACCAAAGTTTTATAGAGCTGCAACAAGATCTCACGACTCTTAAACTCAATCCCCCTGTTAATGAAAGCCAAAACACCATATGCTTTCTTAACAACCCTGTCCACTTGGGTGGCCATTTTAAGGGATCTATGTATCTGCACACCAAGATTCCTCTGTTCCTCCACACTGCCAAGAATCCTATCCTTAATCCTGTACTCAGCTTTCAAATTCAACCTTCCAAAATGCATCACCTCGCATTTACCCAGGTTGAACTCCATCTGCCACCTCTCAGCCCATCTCTGCATCCCATCAATGTCCCGCTGCAGCCTACAACAGCCCTCTATACTGTCAACGACACCTCCAACCTTCGTGTCGTCTGCAAACTTGCTGACCCATCCTTCAATCCCCTCATCCAAGTCATTAATGAAAATTACAAACAGTAGAGGCCCAAGGACAGAGCCCTGTGGAACACCACTCACCACTGACTTCCAGGCAGAATATTTTCCTTCTACTACCACTCGCTGTCTTCTGTTGGCCAGCCAATTCTGTATCCAAGCAGCTAAGTTCCCCTGTATCCCATTCCTCCTGACCTTCTGAATGAGCCTTCCATGGGGAACCTTATCAAATGCCTTGCTGAAATCCATATACACCACATCCACAGCTCGACCCTCATCAACTTTTCTAGTCACATCCTCAGAGAACTCGATAAGGTTTGTGAAGCATGACCTGCTCCTCACAAAGCCGTGTTGACTGCATTTAATCAAGCCATGCTCTTCCAGATGGTCATAAATCCTATCCCTCAGAATCCTTTCTAACGTTGCAGACGACAGACGTGAGACTTACTGGTCTGTAATTACCAGGGATTTCCCTATTTCCTTTTTTGAAGAGAGGAATTACATGTTTCTCTCTCCAGTCCTCAGGTACGACTCCAGTGGAGAGCGAGGATGCAAAGATCTTCGCAAGTGGCGAAGCAATTGCATTTCTCGTTTCCCAAAGCAGCCGAGGACAAATCTGGTCCGGGCCTGGCGACTTGTCAATCTTAATGTTTGACAAAATTCTCAGCACATCAGCTTCCTCTATCTCTATCCATTCCAGCATGCACACCTGCTCTTCAAAGGTTTCATTCACTACAAAGTTCGTTTCTTTCGTAAAGACAGAAGCAAAAAACTCATTTAGGGCTTCCCCTACCTCCTCAGACTCCACACACAAGTTCCCTATGCTATCCCTGATCGGCCCTACTCTTTCTTGGACCATTCTCTTATTCCTCACATAAGTGTAAAATGCCTTTGTGTTCTCCCTAATCCGTTCTGCCAAGCCATTCTCATGCCCCCTCCTGGCTCTCCTCAGACCATTTTTGAGCTCTTTCCTTGCCTGCCTGTAATCCTCTAGAGCTGAGCTTGACCCTAGCTTCCTCCACCTTATGTAAGCTACCTTCTTCCTTTTGATGAGAAGCTCCACTGCTCTCGTCATCCAAGGTTCCTTTATCTTACCCCTTCTTGCCTGTCTCAGAGGGACATATTTACTCATCACTCGCAACAACTGTTCCTTGAACAGTCTCCACATGTCTATAGTTCCCTTACCATGGAACAATTGCTCCCAGTCCATGCTTCCTAACTCATGTCTAATCGCATCATAGTTTCCTCTTCCCCAATTAAATATCCTCCCATTTTGCCTAATCCTCTCCTTCTCCATAGCTATGTAGAATGTGAGGCAGTTATGGTCACTATCACCAAAATGTTCTTCCACCACAAGATCTGATAACTGCCCCGGCTCGTTTCCGAGCACCAACTCTAGAATAGCCTCTCCCCTCGTTGGCCTGTCAACGTACTGAGTTAGGAAACCCTCCTGAACACACCTTACAAAAACAGCTCCATTCAAATCTTCTGCTCGAAGGAGGTTCCAATCAATATTGGGAAAGTTAAAGTCACCCATTACAACAACCCTACTACGTCCGCACGTTTCCAAAATCTGCCGACCTATGCTTTCTTCAAACTCCCTGCTGCTATGGGGGGGCCTGTAGTAAACCCCTAACGAGGTGACTACTCCCTTGCTGTTCCTAATTTCCACCCATACTGACTCAGTAGGCAGATCTTCCTCGACAATGGAAGCTTCTGTAGCTGTGATACCCTCTCTGATTAGTAGTGCTACACCCCCTCCTCTTTTTCCCCCCTCCCTATTCTTTTTAAATGTTCTAAACCCTGGAACATCCAGCAACCATTCCTGCCCATGAGAAACCCATGTCTCTGTTATGGCCACAACATCATAGCACCAGGTACTGATCCATGCTCTAAGTTCATCACTTTTATTCCTGATACCTCTTGCATTAAAGCAAACACACTTTAACCGATCCCTTGGTTCCTTCCCAGGAAAATCCTTCCCACTAGCTGGTCTACCTCTTGCTACTGCCTCACCTGCATCAACGCTCACCTCCGGTATACAGCTCAGGTTCCCACCTCCCTGCCATACTAGTTTAAACCCTCTCGAACTACTCGAGCAAACCTTCCACCCAGGACATTGGTCCCCTTCCAGTTCAGATGCAACCCGTCCTTCTTGTACAGGTCCCACCTTCCCCAGAAGGCATCCCAATTGTCTACATATCTGAAGCCCTCCCTCCTACACCAGCTGCGTAGCCATGTGTTAAGCTGCGCCCGCTCCCAGTTCCTCGCCTCGCTATCTCGTGGCACCAGTAGTAAACGAGAGAACACTACTCTGTTCGTCCTGCTTTGCAGCTTCCATCCAAACTCCCTGAAATCACTTTTTATATCCTCAATCCTTTTTCTGGCTATATCATTAGTGCCAATATGTAACCATATATGATCCATATCAGGGCTTTGTACGTTGACTATGAAGAAAGTATTTGTTCTGTGCTTACAGGAACGTCTAACTGGTCGGAGGACTACTTTGTGAGAACGGCCGGGGTGGGGCTCATCATAAACCAGACAGGGGTGTCACACGACAACACGGGCACACTGCAGAGCCAGCTGAAGGCAGTGTTCGAGCGAGACTGGAATTCCAATCACGCACTGAAGCTGGACAGCGAAGAGATGAAGCAGCAATGCCTGTGGCACAGGGAGGGTGCGTAAGGAGCTGGGAGCATTATCAGCAGTGTTTTGGGGGTGGATTGGGGGTTAAGATCAAGGGAGCCAGGTAAAAACCTCAGGGTTTCCCAGTCTCCCCCTCCCTCCCCACCCTTTGACCCCTTGCTACATCTTACCACTCGGCAAAGCAGCTGCTTTAAAATGTATGGAGCCTGCTTCAGGAAATCCCTCCTTCTCACCAAGCTCCCCCCCGCCCCACCCAAACAAAATTGCAAAGTTGATTCATCAGAAGTTATTGACAACAAAAGCTGTTCCACACTGCCTGGGTTTGCCTGGGCCTTTTTATTTGCTTCGACCAAGGAACATTGTATGGATTCTGAATTTTTGAAGCACATTTATCGCCACTCGGTCCCTCCCCCTCTGGGTTCATGGAATGTTTCAACAGGCAAAGCATTCCCGATTTTTTTCTTCCCCAATAAAGGTGCTGTGTTCCTGGAGGTCTGTGCAGTATCTTCCCTTCCTTCAAGGAACCTGCCCATTCCCAATCTGTTTGTTCAAGGACGGCAAATCACTTTCAAAATAAAACTGCATGGCTCAAATGTAGACATCTCTGGGATGTCCGGCTCGCTGCTACGCTGGTTCCGACCCCCCTACCCCCAACTCGGAAACCATTCGGCCCATCATTTGCTAGCTAAGCGTGTGTTCGGCCTGGTACCTGCTCCACCCTGTTAACCCAATCCTCAGCCAGTCCCACCGAGAACCCACTTTGAATGCTACCCCTGGGAAAATCTCTATTAGTTCAGCTACTGTGCAAGGTCAGTTACAAACAATGTGCCTACCAATGTGGGTTCCTGATTTGAGACAAAAACTAGCTACCCTTGGTCCGAACGTAAATGTAACTCGTTTTGAGAGAAGTAGTTGTAGTGAGCTTGGGTGTAGCTGAGAAAGCCACAGATGGTTGAAGCTTGCATTCTTGCATTCATCAGGACATTCACAAAAATACCACCGAGTCAAAGGAACAACATTTTACACTTTACAAGAAGAGGGTGCTGATTATTTGGCAAGTGGGCTTTGATTGCTCAAGGGTTTTGCAGGCAGAATGAATACATTCACATGTACTGTGCCTGTTTCAACTCAACAAAACATGCAACAGACATTGACCAATGTCTTGACCAATTAGAGTCAATCTGCCTGGTTTAAATTTAAAGAATGTTTGGCACTTGACTGTCAGTCATCAGCCAGGTGAAAAACATGCAATAGCCATTGACCAATGCCTTTGTCAATTAGAGCCAATCTGCCTGATTTAAATTTAAACAAGCATGGCAGTTGACTGTCAGTCATCATCAACCAGTTGAAAAACATGCAACAGCCATTGACCAATGCCTTGATCAATTAGAGTCAATCCGCCTGGTTTAAATTTAAACAAGCATGGCAGTTGACTGTTAGTCATCACCAAACAGGTGCATTCTGCATGGCAGCACCTCTACAAATCAGAGTCTGCTTGTCAACCAATCAACTGTCTCTTATTATGTAGTATAAAATGTTAATTCTTGTGGAACTGCCCTGATGTGTTCAAGGATCTTGTTGAGAAATCTCAACAGGATGCAACATTGTTTTCAGGAATATTGCTATTAAAACACTAGTAGGGTATTCATCTGAAGCATGGTGGAGGCTTTAAAATGTGGGGGAGTGGGGGCTGGAGCAGCAAGAAAGATTCATGAGAATGTTTCCAGGGATCGAGGAACTTTTGGTGACATGGATAATAGGCAGAAACTCGATCTTTTCTTCTGAGGGAAGAGAAGGCTCAGAGCAGATCTGACTGAGAAGTTTGTAGTCTGAAAGCTTGGGTGAGACTAGAATGGGAAAAATTATTCTTGTTGCTGGAAGGTTGAGAATCTGAAGACACAGATTTGACATTGACAAAAGGAGCTATGCTGATGGTTAGCATTACTGCCTCACGGTGCCAGGGATTCAGGTTCGATTTTGCCCTCAGGTGACTGCCTATGCAGATTCGCACGTTCTCCCTGTGTCTGCGTGGGTTTCCTCCCACAGTCCAAGAGGGGATAGGTCAGTCCAGGGAGGACGGACAGGTCAAGGAGGCGGGATGAGGTGGTAGGTAGGAAATGGAGGTGCGGCTTGAGGTGGGAGGAAGGGACGGGTGAGAGGTCGTGCTAAATTGCCCCATAGTGTCCAGGGATATGCAGGCTAAGTGGGTTAGCCATGGGAAATGCAGGGTAACAGGGATAGGGTGGGGGTTGATGGGTATGGGTGGGCTGCTCTTTGGAGGTTTGGGATGGGCTGAATGGCCTGCTTCCACACTATAGGGATTCTGTAACATGGAGGGAAACTTTTCATGCGGTGACTGGATAGGGTCCAGAATGCACTACCTGAGGGGCTGGCAGAAATCAAGGCTGTTGAAGGGAAATCAGACCATCACCTGAAAAGTTATGGGGAGAAGATGGGGTAATGGCTGCCGGTGGACAGTTCCTTCAGGGGGCCAGCGCAGGCCTGATGGGCAGATTGGCCTCCTCCTTTGCATTCTTTGTCCTACATCCCAATCTCTTGCACTTGCCCAGCCGCTGCCACGACAAAAGCCCCTCCAACCCCATGCTGAATGAATGGCACAGCAGAAAAAAGACCTCTTGTTTTCTGTAGCATCTTCTGTCATAACCTCAGGATATCCCTTGCACTATTGTGGACTACTTCTGCTGTTGCAATAGAGGAAATACAGCAGCCTGGAAGCAGACACCAAGATCCCACAAGCAGCAATAATGACTAATTATTTTGTTTCTTTGCCCTTCTTAAAAAAAACAAGAGCGGTTTGCTGAGGGATAAATTTTGACCTCATGAAGACAATTAACTCTCCCCACAAGCCTGTGGTCAAGAATATTTTTTTTGTTTAAAAAAGATATATATTTTGTTACGATTCTATTTTTTAATCTTTTGTACTGAAGTGTAGCATTTATTTAGCTTGGGACTAAAGTTGATCACGACTGAGAAATTTTAACATGCTTTTTTTTAAAAAGAAGGATCAGTGAGCGATGTGTCTCCCCTCTTGTTGAAAGCGGGGTTTGAAGGACCACGGGGTCAAGAGGATAACTTTTGCCCCAGTCGCCATTTTAAGTTGTGAAAGACTCCGTTTCCCATGGAAATGTGTCATGATACCTTTCTGCCTGTGGCTGCAGCTCTGGCAGTGTGACAGGTTTACAAGATAACAAAGTGTGGAGCTGGATGAACACAGCAGGCCAAGCAGCATCTCGGGAGCACAAAAGCTGACGTTTCGGGCCTAGACCCTTCATCAGAGAGGGGGATGGGGAGAGGGAACTGGAATAACTAGGGAGAGAGGGGGACGCGTACCGAAGATGGAGAGAAAACAAGATAGATGGAGAGGAGAGTATAGGTGGGGAGGTAGGGAGGGGATAGGTCAGTCCAGGGAAGGTGGACAGGTCAAGGAGGCGGGATGAGGTGGTAGGTAGGAAATGGAGGTGCGGCTTGGGGTGGGAGAAAGGGATGGGTGAGAGGAAAAACAGGTTCGGGAGGCAGAGGCAGGCTTCACAAGGACTGCACAAGCTTCAAAATCTCCCCTTCCCCCACTGCATCCCAAAACCAGCCCAGCCTGTCTCTGCCTCCCTTACCTGTTCTTCCTCTCACCCATCCCTTCCTCCCACCCCAAGCCGCACCTCCATTTCCTACCTACTAACCTCATCCCACCTCCTTGACCTATCCGTCTTCCCTGGATTGACCTATCCCCTCCCTACCTCCTCACCTATACTCTCCTCTCCACCTATCTTCTTTTCTCTCCATCTTCGGTCTGCCTCCCCCTCTCTCCCTATTTATTCCAGTTCCCTCTCCCCATCCCCCTCTCTGATGAAGGGTCTAGTTCCCGAAATGTCAGCTTTTGCGCTCCTAAGATGCTGCTTGGCCTGCTGTGTTCATCCAGCTCCACACTTTGTTATCTTGGATTCTCCAGCATCTGCAGTTCCCATTATCACTGACAGGTTTACATGGCTAGTTTCAATTATAAAAGCAGCCTAACTGTTTGAATTGAAGTGAAATAAAGTTTAACGGGAAGTCTTTGCCAGTGATTTGACTGTCAATTCGACACCTTTTTTTTCCGTTGTAAATTTCCTGCGGATGGATAATATTTTGATCTTGATAAGGAAAAGCGAAACACTGAGGAGGTTAACTCTGGTTGTTTCAGTTGAGCATGTTTTGCTTTGTAGAAAAATTGAGCAGTGCATTTTATTTTTTTAGAAAACTGATTCCACATTCCTGACAAATAAAAAGCCTTGTGCCTTTGTCACAACCAACCAGGCTAAGAAACTGTACGCAAACTTGCAGATCCCTGCTGCAGTCACAAGGAACTCTGCCCAAACAGTGTCCATACATCAGCAGAGATCTGTAATTATTTTCTCTGTGGGCAAAACAGGCAAATAAGGAGGTTCATGAATCTAATTGGGGTGCAGTACTGGCAAGGAAAGGTCTGTCACTGTAAGATAGTGGGTTACAATATTGTACCCTGGTGTTATACCGCGTAAGAGCTGTCCCAACAGGTCAGTCCCCCAATGTTATACAGCGTAAGAGCTGTCCTAACAGGTCAGTCCCCCAATGTTATACAGCGACAGATGTGTTCCCATCAGCACCATGCCTCAGTGTCGTACAGTGACAGACCTGTCCCCACCGGTACCGTACCCCAGTGCTGTACCGTACCCCAGTGTAATACAGTGACAGCCCTGTCCCCACCAATACCGTACCCCAGTGTTATACAGTGACAGACCTGTCCCCACCGGCACTATACCAGTGTTATACAGTGACAGACCTGTCCCCACCAGTACTGTACCCCAGTGTAATACAGTCCATGCCTCTTCAAATGCATTTAAGTCCTGTCTTTCAGATCACTTCCAATAACTTAGCCACCACCAATGTCATACGCACAGTCTGTAGTTTCTCAGGCTTCTCCTTACAGCTATTCTTAAACAATGGCACAACATTAACTACCCTCCAGCCCTCTGGCACCTCAAATAACTCTGCTAGGGGTCCCTGCAATTTCGTCCCTAATTTCCCACAACATGCTGAAATACACTTGATCAGGTCCCAGAAATTTATCCACCTTTATGTTTTCTAAAACTTCCAGCACTTCCTCATCTGTAACGTGAACCATTTTCAAAACACCAATATGCATTTCCCTGAGCTCGACAGCACCCATTTCTTTCTCCACAGTTAATTCTGACACAAAATATTCATATAGTATCTCTCCCATCTCCTATCGTTCCACACCGAGATGTGCTCATTGACCTTTAAGGTGCCTTATTCTCTTCTTAATTGCTCTTTTGTTCATACTGTACTTGTAGAATCTCTTTGGATTATCCTTAGCCTTATCTACCAAGGCTATCTCATATTCCCTTTTTACACTTCTGATTTCCCTCTTAAGAATGCCCCTACACCCTTTATATGTTACAAGAGATTCATTTGATCCCAATTGTCTATATCTAATACATGACTATTTTTTTGACCAGAACCTCAATATTTGCCTCCCGCTTACATGGACACAAGGTCTACTTAGAGCTTCCCCAAGCAGTGTCCCGGAATTTGCAGATGCAAACCACCTAGCACGCTCTGGAAGAGACAATTAGAGAGTCTATTTCAACTCTAGCCCAGAGTGCAAACAAGTAGAGTGCAAATGTTTTGTGGTCATGCAGGCTGGGATCACTGTGGGGTCTCTCGTGGATTCTCAAACCTGCGGTAGGAGATCTGGGGTAAATTATACTTGATGTAGGGGCACGGGCTGCGTGGGATGGGAAAATGTTGGTGTTGTCAATTATAAGGATGGTTCGTACAGAGTTGTAGAACACTGTTAACTCCCTTTCTGCCCAAAATGCGGACAGGGGATTGAGTTCACATTGTTTCACCTACAGCTTGGGACAGATTTGATGGGTCAAAGGACCTCTACTGCACTGTATGTTTCTATGAACCCATAGTGTGTCTGGGGCAGAGCTGTCACCATCCTTATTGTCGCAGTGACAACGCACATTGAGCAGCAGCCTCAATAGCTATCGTTCAGATTGCTTGTAAACAGGATCTGCTTGTGTTGAAATAAAACAATTTGAGCTTCTTACATGAGACTCTTCAGCAGCTGTTATTTTCGCGATCAAATATTATTCTCAGAGCTGTCTCGTTTCAAACCACAGGATTGGACAAAAGCAAAGTTGGCAGCTCTGTTGACCTCAGGCTGCATTTATATTCAACAGCACAGGGTGCACCTTCTCTGACAGAAACCTGTCCTCACCAGTACTGTCCACCAGTGATATACAGGTCAGACCTGTCCCCACCAGTACTGTCCACCAGAGGTATACAGGGTCAGACCTGTCCCCATCAGTACTGTCCACCAGAGGTATACAGGGTCAGACTTGCCCCCACCAGTACTGTCCACCAGTGATATACAGGTCAGACCTGTCCCCATCAGTACTGTCCACCAGAGGTATACAGGTCAGACTTGTCCCCACCAGTACTGTCCACCAGTGATATACAGGGATATACCTGTCCCCACCAGTACTGTCCACCAGTGATATACAGGTCAGACCTGCCCCCACCAGTACTGTCCACCAGGGATATACCAGCCTCTACCAATACTGTTCACCAGTGATATACAGGGACAGACCTGTCTACCAGTATAATCCACCAGTGACATACAGGGAAAGACCTGTCCACACCAGTACTGTCCATCAGTGATTATAAAGGATCAGGTCTGTCATCATCAGAACTGTATCCCAGTGTTATACAGCGACAGACCTGTCCCCACCAGAATTGTACCCCAGTGTTATACAGTGACAGACCTGTCCCCACCATCAGACAGATCTGAACCCACTAGCTCTGCACCTGTGATATACAGGGACAGATCTGACCCCACCAGTAATGCACACAAGCGTTAGACCTGTCCCCATCAGTACAGTCCATGTTCTGCAGTGACAAGTGTGTCCCACAGTACAGCACCTGTATTATACAATGACCGACCTGTCCCTGCAAGGACTGAAACTGAATATATAGTGTCAAGACTTGTCCCCACAAGAATAAAACCCAATGTTATTCAGTAACAGACCTGTCCCCACTAGTATTGTACCCCAGTGTTACACAGTGAGTCCTGTCCCCACCAGCTTAAGCCCAGTGATGTACAGCAACATGTCTGTCCCCACCAGTAATGTATCCCATATTATACAGTGGCAGCCATGTCCTCACTAGTACTGAAAACAAAAACTGGTAGAAATCACAGCAGCTAAGGCAGCACAGAGAGAGCAAGCAACCTTACGTTTCTAGTCTAGATGACTTTTTATTACAAGTGATGTGACGTGCGCATTTATGCAATTGTGCTGGGGGAGAAAGGGTGTCGATAATTGAGATTAAGTGATTGGAACGTGAGAATGGCAGGACAATGGTGTGTTTAACTGCCAGACTGGAATGAGTGGAGGGGAGCGAGGACATAGTGACAGAGAACGTAACAAGTACAGCTAAAAGGGGAAGGAATGGGAGTGGGTCCATAATCTGAACTCAGTATTAAGTTCAGAAGGTTGTAAAGTGCCTAGCTTGAAGATGAGAAGTTGCTCCTCCAGTTTTCACTGTGATTCACTGCAGCATTGTGGCATGCTGAGGACAGACAAGTGGGCATACAAGCAGGAAGTGGTGTTAAAATGACCTGCCACAGGAAGGTCGCGGTTATGCTTGAGGTTATGATTGCAGAGGTGTTTTGCAAAACAGTAATCCAGTCTGGTTTCTCCAATGTAGAGTAGGCCATATAAGTTGCAGTGAATACAAGAGACCAAATTGGAGGTGGTGCAGGTGAAATGCTGCTTCACCTGGGAAGACAATCTAGACCCTTAGACGGTCAGCAGGGAGGAGACCAGGGAGCAGGTGTTGCACCTTCTGCGATTACATGAGAAGTGCCACAGGAAGGGGTGGTAGTGTTTGTGGTAGAGTAATAGGCTAGGGTGTCCCAGAGGGAAGGACCCATGCGAAATGCAGTCGGGGCAAGATGTGTTTGGTGGTGGCATTCTACTGGAGTTGTCTGAAATGGCAGATAATGATCCTTTGGATGGAAAGGCTGGTGAGATGAAAAGTGAGGACAAGAAGGACCTGATCATGCTGTTGTGAATAATGGGAAGGGGTAGTCCTTACCAGTACTGAACCCTAACATTATAGTGACCGAGCTCTCCCACCCAGTACCATACACCGATATTATACAATGACAGACCTGCCCCCACCAGTCCTGTCCTGTCCTGTCACTGACACCAATGTGATAGGACTGATATCAAACAATGATGAGTCAGAATACAGGAAGGTGATTGAGGGCTTGATGATGTGCTACAATGATAACAACCTCTGCTTCAATGTCGAGCAACGCAGAAGAACCGATCATTGACTTCAGGAAGAAAGGAGGAAGACGTGCCCTATCTACGTAACAGAGCGGAGATGAAAAGGATTGAACATTGTCAGTTATTGTCACTCTTGGGAACTTGACAATGTCCTGGACCTCCCATGCAAATCGATGGTCAAGAAGTCACAACGCCCCATTCTTCAACTGTATTCACTCTAGAAAACGGCAATGTTGTCGAGGAGAATACTGAGATACAGGCTACTAGACTAGGTGGGATTGAGGTTCATAAGGAAGAGGTATTAGAAATCCTTCAGAGGGTGAAGATAAGTCCCCTGGGCCGGATGGGATTTATCCTCGGATCCTCTGGGAAGCCAGGGAGGAGATTGCTGAGCCTTTGGCGTTGATCTTTAACTCGTCATTGTCTACAGGAATAGTGCCAGACGACTGGAGGATACTAAATGCGGTTCCCCTGTTCAAGAAGGGGAGAAGAGACAACCCTGGTAATTATAGACCAGTGAGCCTTACCTCAGTTGTTGGTAAAGTGTTGGAAATGGTTATAAGGGATAGGATTTATAATCATCTAGAAAAGAATAAATTGATCAGGGATTGTCAGCACGGTTTTGTGAAGGGAAGGTCGTGCCTCACAAACCTTATTGAGTTCTTTGAAAGGTGACCAAACAGGTAGATGAGAGTAAACCAGTTGATGTGGTGTATATGGATTTCAGCAAGGCGTTCGATAAGGTTCCCCACAATAGACTATTGTACAAAATGTGGAGGAATGGGATTGTGGGAGATATAGCAGTTTGGATCGGAAATTGGCTTGCTGAAAGAAGGCAGAGGGTGGTAGTTGATGGGAAATGTTCATCCTGGAGACCAGTTACTAGTGGTGTACCGCAAGGGTCGGTGTTGGGTCCACTGCTGTTTGTCATTTTTATAAATGACCTGGATGAGGGCGTAGAAGGATGGGTCAGTAAATTTGCAGACGACACTAAGGTCGGTGGAGTTGTGGATAGTGACGAAGGATGCTGTAGGTTGCAGAGAGACATAGATAAGCTGCAGAGCTGGGCTGAGAGGTAGCAAATCGAGTTTAATGCAGACAAGTGTGAAGTGTTGCACTTTGGTAGGAGTAACCAGACGGCAAAGTACAGGGCTAATGATAAGATTCTTAATAGTGTAGATGAGCAGAGAGATCTCTGTGTCCATGTACACAGATCCTTGAAAGTTGCCACCCAGGTTGACAGGGCTGTTAAGAAGGCATACAGTGCTTTAGCTTTTATTAATAGAGGGATCGAGTTCCGGAACCAAGAGGCTATGGTGAAGCTGTACAAAACTCTGGTGCGGCCGCTCTTGGAGTATTGCGTACAGTTCTGGTCACCACATTATAAGAAGGATGTGGAAGCTTTGGAAAGGGTGCAGAGGAGATTTACTAGGATGTTGCCTGGTATGGAGGGAAGGTCTTACGAGGAAAGGCTGAGGGACTTGAGGCTGTTTTCATTAGAGAGAAGGTTGAGAGGTGACTTAATTGAAACATATAAAATAATCAGAGGGTTAGATAGGGAGGATAGGGAGAGCCTTTTTCCTAGGATGGTGATGGCGAGCACGAGGGGGCATAGCTTTAAATTGAGGGGTGAAAGATATAGGACAGATGTTAGAGGTAGTTTCTTTACTCAGAGAGTAGTAAGGGAATGGAACGCTTTGCCTGCAACGGTAGTAGATTCACCAACTTTAGGTACATTTAAGTCATCATTGGACAAGCATATGGACATACATGGAATAGTGTAGGTTAGATGGGCTTGAGATCGGTATGACAGTCGGCACAACATCGAGGGGCGAAGGGCCTGTACTGTGCTGTAATGTTCTAAAATGTTCTTCCTCAGGCAACTTGGAAAATTCAACCTGTCCGTAAAGACCCTCACCAACTTTTTTGTCCAGGTGCATAACGGCCTGGTAGGGTAGTTAAGTCTCAGTTATACTGAGACCACATCAAGAGTACTGTGCAGTGTTGCTCTCCTTATTCATTTAAGGAAGAATGTAAATGCATTGAAAGCAGTTGAGGTTTCCTAGACAGAGTTGGAATTGGTGGGTTGTTATATAAGGGAAGGTTTGACAGGCTCAGCTTGTACCTATCGGAACTATGAGGAGACTTGATTGAAACACACAAGATTCTTAGTGATCTTGACTGGGAAGATGTGGAGAGGATGTTTCCTTTTGCAGGAGAATCTAGAACTAGGAGTCACTGTTTAGAAGGAAGGAGTTTCCCATTTAAGGCTGAGATTAGGAATTCATTTTTCCACCCCAAGAGTCATGAGTCTTTGGCACACGCTTTCTCAAAAAGGTAGTGGAAACTTAACATTTTAAGGCTGAAGTAGATCCTTAATAAGCAAGCGGGCAGCACGGTGGCTCAGAGGTTAGTGCTGCTGCCTCTCAGCACTAGTGACCTGGGTTCGACTGCACCCTCGGGCGACTGACTGTATGGAGTTTGCACATTCTCCCCGTCCCTGCTTGGGTTTCCTCTGGGTGCTCCGGTTTCCTCCCAAAGTCCAAAGATGTGCAGGTTTAGGTGGATTGGCCATGCTAAATTGCCCCACAGGTTCGGGAATGTGCAGATTCGGTGGGATACAGGGTGATGAGTCTAGGCAGAATGTTACGAGGTTCGGTGTGGACTTGTTGGGCCAAAGGGCCTGTTTTCATACTGTAGGGATTCTATGGAAGTGAACAAGGAGTTGAAAGGACAGAAGGAAATGTGAAGTGATTTATATTGAATGGCAGAGCAAGCCTGAGAGTCTGAGTGGCTTACTCCTACTCCATCTGTAAATGACACAAAGATGATGAATCTGCAAACTTTAGTACTCAAATTTTGTCCAAAAGAAGCACCAATTTTCCAGCACAATCATACTTTCTTTATTAGAATTACCTACCACGTCTTTTATTCAAAAGAATAAGGAATGCTTTAAAAAGACACGTGAATCTCAAATCTCCATTTGTATTCACCAGCACAGTGCCAGACCTCAAGAGTACGCAGATCACAGCCTAAGTCCCAGGCAAGCTGATTACCAGAAGACAAAGTGGTGCAAGACTGGTGCAATGGTTTAAAAAAAAATCAATCACCCACACCCCCCAAATGTGACAAATTCTCCAGTACAAATGGCCATGGTCACATCTTGTCATTTCGGGTACTGGAAGGGAAGCTAGTTTGAAGGTACTTGCAGCCCACTGGTGTGGCTGAAAGCAGGAGGCAGATTCAGTACTTACAGTTTGTGTTCTAGGGTGCCTGGGTGCAGAATGAGTTATTATAATGGGTATCAATCACTTACTGATCATACTGGTCTAGGGGCCGTTCTTGTAGTTTTACTGAGTCACTATTGAAAGGCAGCAAGTAGAAGCTGAGGGATTGCATGTGTAAAGAGACAGCACAACGGCGTGCCCAATGTCAGAAGGAGAGAGCAGGAGTGCCGCGTCGTATTCAGTTTAGGGTAGATCTTTGCACAGAGAGGGAGATACTCCCTGATGAAAGCGTATCTCACAAGTTGTCAAATGAGGCCATCGTCTCAGACCCAGCCTGAAACAGGAGCTTTAGTGCGATAATTGTAATGCAACTACAGGTAGAGGCTCCCCCCAGCGAGTGAATGCTCAAACAGGGATGACACATTGGGGAAGAAATGGCATCGTCTCTGGGTGGTGCCCGTTTCACCTTCGGAGGTGCAACAACAACTTTAGCTCACCAACCCTGGTGCGGGAAGAAAGAAGAACGTTTAATCAAAAAAGGTCACAATGTACAACATCAAACAATCAGATCCAGCCCTTCCTTCCCTCCAAAAGAATTTCACAGGCTTGAATAATGCATTTACTGTTGCTGTCGTCAGTCAGGTAAAGAGGATATCTCACCCCACAGCACACACTCGCACCAATCACCACTCAGCAAACACTCAATGCTGGCTAACATAATGCTAGGAAATTGAGTCAGCTTTCCCTGACTTGTTTGTGTTTTGAAACTCGAAGGCCTCAGAGCATAGCCGGCAGACCCCAAACCCCTGGCTGTACCTCAACCCCTGACCGCACACCCCCAAACCCCCACCATTTGCCAATGCCCATCGCATGCCAAGCCTCCTTTCTGACTTGTCCTTCTCTCCCAGCAAGGAAATGGGAAACCGGGACATGTCTGCCCATTGTGGTGGTTGGGGCTGTTACTCCCTGGAACCCAATCTGGTACAAAACCATCTTTAACTTCTGTGACAACTCCAGGAATAGCAGGAGTCGATTTCTAGCACCCTACCCTAGTGAGTTGCAACAGTTCCAGCACATTAATGACAGAGGCATCAAAAACGCAAAATATTTAAGAAAAACCACTCAGACCACCTGATCATAGTCACAGATGTAGACTTAGGAACAGAAACCAACACTTACCTAAGTAGTCATCCATCAGAGAGCCAATAGCAAACTGGAAGGAAAATGAAGAATACCTGTTATCAGAGCAACAAGTAACTCCCGATGGAAAAACAAAATACAAGCCACTAGTTCTTGCAACATTCTTCAAAGCATAGTAGAACCTTCAGTCACATGTGGAAGAAGCACAGCTGGAACTGGCACCCTGTGTGCGGGTCAAGCTCTCAGAATGAGGGCTGGTGCTTCCTCATTAACATCCCTTCTAAGCTGCAGGGCAACTCCACTCATGTAGACTGATGTGCTGATGGATGGCTGTCTCTGTGGACACTGCTGCTGTGCACAGACAGAAAGAAACTGCGCTTGGAGTTTTTAAACGTGGGAAAGGCTGTTGCACTGTAACTGCCCATGCCAAGCATTGTGCAAACAACTCTTCCAACAAGGAAAAATTGAAGATGTTTGGGAGCTGAGGGGGTGTACCAATGCAGCTCTTGTTGGCAACAAGTTAATTGGTCACTCATTGGTGACCAGTGACCAACAAGAGACTTTTTTCCAGCCAACAACTACACAATTGGTTCTCAAGTAACTGAACAGCTTGGAGCTGGAAAGAGGATACTGATAGACAGGCAGAGCGGGATAGTGCTCAGTTCTTCCCCAGCTCAGGAATTGTCTGTCTCTATTCTCTGCAGTCAAAATTAGTCAGGGTTGTAAGCTATGGTTTTTAATTTCTTAGTCGGAGATCTTTTACAAGTGAACCAGCCAGTGTGTCTTGTCAATCAGTAAAAGCACCCACAGAAAAACGACTGAATCAACGTGGTGGTCAGCAGAAGAATCATTAGGATTATCTCAACAACAGAACCTGGGAACAAAGATTGCTGAACTGTTTCTCCAAGTGTTTTCTTCTGCTGGTTTGTGTGAGGGGGGAGGGCAGTGGGGGAGGTTTGAGGGGATCACTGTATTGTATATTGACAGTTTATGACTGTTCACCTGCAGAAAGAGGCTAAATACTTGTAATGAATAGTATTTCTTGCTGCATACAGAAACATGGTTCATACTTTCTATCAACCGGGTCTCAACAATCAGGTAAATTGAAGAACTTTATCATAGAATCCCTACTGTGTGGAAACAGGCCCTTTGGCCCACCAAGTCCACATGGACCCTCAGACATCCCACCCAGACCCATCCCCCTCTAACCCACCTAATCTACACATCCCTGAACACTGTGGGCAATTTAGCATCTCCAATCCACCTAGTCTGCACATCTTTGGACTGTGGGACGAAACCCATGGGGAGAACATGCAAACTCCAAGCACAGCTCTGCATTAGCTGGGAATCGAACCCGGGTCAACTGCTTGGAAGGCAGCTGTGCTCACCACTATACCACCATCTTTAACTTCTGTGACAACTCCAGGAATAGCAGGAGTCGATTTCCAGCCATACCCTAGTGAGTCGCAACAGTTCCAGTACATTAATGACAGAAGTATCAACAGAGCAAAATGTTTAAGAAAATCACTCAGATCACCTGATACACAGACAGCCATTATAAACCAATCTGTGGAACACTGGACACATACTTACTATGTCATTCTTATCGACTCTAGTTCCTACTACCTTCAGTCGAATCTCATCATCTTGTTGGATGACAATGTCCTGGAAGTGAAGTCACAGAGTTAGGAGGTTCTGCTTAGTAAATTTCAGTCATGAGAGGAGCTGTGCAGCTTCTACTATGTTATGTTTACATGGCAGCTTCAAAACTGAAGTGATCTAAGACGCATTGCAAGAACATTATCCAGCAAACCACGACACCAAGCCAAAATATTAGATGAGATGACTGTGTTTGGGCAGTTAAGTTTTGAGGAGTTCTTAAAAAGGGACAAAGCAAGTAGAGAAATGGAGAGGTTTAGGGAGGCAGGGCTGCGGGCCTCCTGATTCTTTGGGGATTGGGAACAGTTGCTTTTTCAGTCTGAGCTGTCCACAGTGCACCAACTGGAGCAATTAGGATTGGGAATGCACTAGACGCCAGAATTAGGAGTGCAGATATCTTGGGAAATGGAGCTGGTCATGGAGATACTGAGAGTTGCACACTGCCTGTTTAAGCGGCTATTACTTGTCAATTTGATGACCAGTTCTTTTACTGGTTCAGTAAGTAGGGTAAACAGAGATTTGGCATCATTGAAGAATATTCAGTTTTATTACAGTACCCTTTTAAAGGACTGTTCACTTTTAATTTGATTTAACTCGGTATAATATCGGTCACTTGGAAAGAGAATACAGACATCGAGGGCATTATAGTGCAGTGGTAATGTCCCTAGAGATTGGCTGTCCACAAAAGGGGGATATTTAGTGTCCACTGCCACACTTGAGGCCTTCCATAGCTGGTAGGCACCACAGGAGCCGGACTGCATTGTCATCACCATAAACTCATTTTGAACATTTGAATTTTGTTACAGTTCCCTTTGATATTTTTATTTAGAATTGGATTTCATTAGGCTTTGGTTTTATTGTTTGAAATAAACAACACTGATCATCAAGGCTAACTGGTGGATGCCACAAAGGCTGCAGTGTATCACATTCCTCCAAAATGGTATTTCAACATAAAATTTGTTAAGTTTCCTTTGGTTTTTGCTGCTGTTCTCCTGATCTTCTAATAGTTTTGAGTTGCTGGTTGTTGCTCCTTCCCAAACGGCAGTTAAAAGTCAATCACGTTGCTGTGAGTCTGCAGTCACAGGTAGGTCAGATTGGATTAGGAGAGCAAATTTCCTTCCATAAAAAGGACATCACTGAACCAGTGGATTTTTTATGATAGTTGACAATGGCTTAAAAAGCTCACCATTTTTGAGCCTACCTTTCAAATTAACAATTTTAATTTAAATTTCATCAATGCTTTGGTAGGACTTGAACCAGTGGCACCAGCATATTAACGCATGTCTCTGGATTACCAGTGCTCTCTCCAATGCATTCACATCCTTCATAAAATGTGGTGCCCAGAACTGTACACAATACACCAGCTGTGGTCTAACAAGTTTCTTGCACACACCTCGTCACTGGTCTTGTAGCAGGGAGGGTTGGAATTGGGATCAAACTCCATTTCCGATGGAATTGACTGGAAGGCAAGAGGACATGGTGAAAGATTAATGACAGACTCATCAGTCACTGTTACCCGAAGTGAACTGAAATTCTCAAACTGCTAAAGAGATCCGAATCCATCTTCTTTGGATTAGAGTAGCAACTTTAGCACTTTCACCAGCTAAGTGGAGGTATTTTTTGAACTTACGTGTCTTGAGATGAAGCAGGACATGGGCCCAATTTCTGTGAAAAGTCCAACCTGTGGCACAAGAAAAACCTACAATCAAACAGAAACACAGCAAGCGACCCATACCGTGCTGAACAAACACTGTACACTTACACTGTAGTCAGACACACCGGTATGACAATATTCACAGCTAAAAATCAGTGATAGGTTCTGCCAGCACTGACCAAGTGATTACAGTGAAGCATTATTTATTACGTTTATGGGATATAAGCTGCTGGCTGGATCAGCATTTACTGCACGTCTCATACTGTCCAGACAGCAGTTGAGTCAACATACTGCGTGCAGCTGGAATCACATGTAAACCAGACCATGTAAAGATAGCAGATTTTCCTTGGTTGTTATGTCAATCACAGCAGTTATACAGTCAGATTTTGCCCAAGTTTATTTCAGTTTCCTTTCCAAAAACAAGTTCAGGTTTTACAGGTGCCAGGTTGATATTTGAACTACGTTCCCCAGAATATTTGCCTGGGATTATTAGTCTTCTGTCATTATCACAGTAACACTGTTTTCCCTTAACAAAGCATTAAAGAGGGGTGAAGCCATCTTTGCAACATCTGATTATATCCTTAGCACGTCCCAAGAACAGGACGTGGCTCGTTTCATAGGTCAGGACCTCGGTCAGTGTGTAGTTTCTCAGGATTACATTATCATCATAGAATCCCTACAGTGTGGAAACAGGCCCTTCGGCCCAACAAGTCCACACGGACCTGTGGAGCATCCCACCTAGACCCATCCCCTTAGAACCCACACACCCCTGAACACTATGGGCAATTTAGCATGGCCAATCCACCCAGCCCGCGCATCTTTGGAATGTGGGAGGAAAACGGAGCACCCGGAGGAATCCCACACAGACAAGGGGAGAATGTGCAAACTCCACACAGACAGTTGCCCAAGGGTGGATTCAAACCCCGGTCCCTGGTGCTGTGAGGCTGCAGTGCTAATCGCTGAGCCACCGTGCCACCCCATTAGATTGTCAGCTGTTGCTTACTGTTGAGCACTCTCCAAACTGTAACAGACTGATAACCATATGTTGTATTATGCAGCAAAGCATTCAGGGACTTAAGGGTTTCGTTGTAAATCTTCAGTTTAGCAAAACACCAGTTGCCACCATTCCCTTGTGGACCCCTTTCCCTGTCCAGGAGAAGACCCAGTTTTCTTAAAAAAAAACTATTTTAAGAAGCCACCAAACTAACACTCTTATTGAATTCCAATTGCACCCTCTCTGCCACGGTAGGATTTGAAACCCTTGCCTGATGCATTAGACTGAGCAAGTAGATTACCAGTCTAGTGATATTAATAGTATTCCAGCACCAATTCTCCCCTCTCACTCTCCAAAATTAACCAATAAAAGAAATTCCATGAGTCCCACCTTCTCTCAGTCAACTCTGGAGCTGCCTGACCCTTGGGTTCTTGTGGTGCACTGGTAATGTCCCCACCTCAGAGGCTAGAGGCCCAGATTCAAGCCCCATCTATCCCAGAGGTACTAATAACCTCTGAACACATTAAATAGAAAATATCCTTTTACTATACTGTGAAAAGGACACATATTTGTAACGCTGACTGTCAAAGCATTCTGATTGCGGGGCAGAATCATTCATCTTAGTTGATACACCATTCCTGCTTTTTGGATGAAACAAACAATGGCTGCATGTGAAGGTGAGGAAATGGAAAGCTTGTTCTTTGAGCCCTCCTCGTGGCGGTCAGACTAAGGCCAGAGGCTTCTTCCTTCTGAGACCCCCAACCTACTCTACCTAAGAGGAAAAAAAAATCCCAGAGCACATACTGATAACTAAAGTACTTCACTATATATCCAGAGATTATACCTTGTTGACCTGAGTGACCACAGCATCGACCACCTCCCCTTTAAATGGCCGGAAGACTATGGCCTTGTACTTGACAGGATAGAGCACAAATCCACGGCCTGGCTGAATTACACCAGCACCAATGTTGTCTATAGTGGTGACGGCAATGACAAAACCATACCTGCAATGAAAAAACAACTGCAAGGTAAATAAGCAACAGACCAGATGAAAGCAGGTTACAGTCTCACTGAAGCACAGTATCATCACAGGAACACAGTGAGAGCTCAGGTTGGCCTTAATGATTCAAATCCACTGGATCACACTGCGCAAGGGTACAGCCGTTCGGCCCATTGTACTGGGAGCTTGCCACTTCCTCGTCCTTTCCCCTAAATATGGACAGCATGGTCACATACAAATATTTGAGGCTGCGGACAAAGTGCCAAGCGCATTTCGAGAGTTAGAGAGAGAAGCTGATCAACTCATCCTCTGCCTGAGAAAAAGCCTTTTTAAGAGGGAGAGTCCAGTGGGAGACCCAAAAACTTGTGGCTGTTCTCCTGGAAACCTGCAGGAGATTTGAGGGTTCCCTGTGAGCTTTCTTGAACAAACTACATTTGAAAGTCCCAGTGACAACCATCTGTGTTTAGTGACAGCCACCTGTGTGCACCAGGATACTGACTGAAAGCCGTCTCAAACATTTCATGCCTTTTTCTTTTTCCTTCAAGAATTGGGACATGGCTCAATGGTTGCACTGTTGCTTCATAGCACTGGGGACTCAGATTCGATTCCAGCCTCAGGTGTGGAGTTCGCACATTTTCCCTGCATCTGCATGGGTTTCCTCCCACAGTCCAAAGACAGGCAGGTTAGTTGGATTGGCCATGCTAAATTGCCCATAATGTCTAGGGTGGGAAATGCAGAGATAGGGTCGGGGTTGGGTCTGATTGGTATGCTCTTTGGAGGGTCAGCGTGGACTCAACGGGCTGAACAGCCTGCTTCCACACTGCAGGGATTCAGGAACTAACAGTACTTGGACAAAAGCATTTCAATGTTTTCAAAATTAATCTCTGCAGTAAGAGATATTTATATTTATTTTGATTGGTGTGTTGTTTTGGGAGTATTTAGAAAAGTAAATATTTATCAGATTCACACTTGTCTAAATATTCATCTTTCCAAACGGTGTGAATCTGCCTCATATCTTTGCCTTTTGTCACAATAAGTCAATAATATTGCTGCTTATAAAAAGTAACCAGACTAATGCTTCAGATCACCATCAGGCCCCTTTGTTCCAATACACTAATACACACAGAAGAGAGCGCTGACTTGAATTCTCTTTCTAAATTTGTCTTGTGCCCTAGTCCTGATGAGTACAAGACAAAAAGCTTCAGCCTGTCTCATTTCAGCGATGTTTTAGGTTCCATACCGATTTAAGGATTTTTTTGTCACATGGCTGCAGGACTCGAGGCATTCCAGGATGGGCATCCAAAGATGCAACCCTGTCGGCACAGACCAAGCAACATGGGGGCAGCACACTTCACCACCTGAAATGCAAAGGTGTTTACAGCCAATGAAGTACTTTTGGAGGATATGCACTGTCGTTAATGTGGGAAACGAGGTAGCCAGTACATACATGGCATGATCCCACAACCAGTGATGGGATGACCCAGCTCGTCTGTTTTTGTGACACTGATTAAGGGGGAAATGCTGGGCCCTAGGACACCAGGAAGAGATACAAAGACCCAACCTTAAGCCAACAACCCCTTCCCAGTCCAACACCTTGAGTCATTGGATTGTACAGCATGGAAACTGCGCTTCGGTCCAATTGTTCCATGCCAATCAGATATCCTAAATTAATTTAGTCCCATTTGCCAGCATTTGCCCTATATCTGTCTAAAATCTTCCTATTCACATACCCATCCAGATATCTTTTAAATGTTGTATTGCACCAGCCTCCACCACTTCTTACAGCTTATTCCAAACATACACCACCCTCTGTGTGAAAAAGTTGCCACTGAGGTCCCTTTTAAATCTTTCTCTGCTCAGCTTAAACGTATGCCTTCTAGTTTTGGGCTCCCCCACGCTGGGGAAAAGACCTTCTCTATTTACCCTATCCAAGTCCCTCATGGTCACTCACGAAGGTCATCCCTCAGCCTCCGACACTGCAAGGAAATCAGCACCACCATATTCAGCCTCTTCCTATAGCATAAACCCTCCAACCGTGGGAACATTCTTGTAAATCTTTTCTGAATCTTTTCAGGTTTCACAACGTCCTTCCTGTAGCAGGGAGACCAGTATTGCACACAGTATTCCAAAGAGCCCTAACCAATGTTCTGTAGAGCTGCAACAAGACCTTTCAATGTCTACACTCGATGCATTGGCCAATAAAGGAAAGCATACCACATACTACCTCCACAATTCTACTTACCTTACAGGCTGAGGGTGTCGCTGGCAATGTCAACATTTAATGCCCATCAGGCAATGACGAGTCAACCACATTGCTGTGGGTCTGGAGTCACATGTAGACCAGACCAGGTAAGGATGGCTGTTTCCTTTTCTAAAAGGCAATTAATGAACCAAATGGGTTTTTCCTACAAGCGGCAAGGGGTTCACGGTTATCACTAGACTGTTTATTCCCAATATTTATTGAATTCAAATTCCACCAACTGCCGTGGTGGGGCTGAAACCTGGGTCCTCAGAACATTATTTGGGTCTCTGAATTAATGGTCCAGCAAGTCAGCCTGGCATACTGTGCTTGCTGCCCTGGAGAGGAACACGAGAACCATGAATGTGGAGTCAGAGCTGATGACACTGCTCTCACAGCCATAGGAGACTTGGGGAAAATGGTCAATAGGATGAACAGTAAATATTACTCTTGCCTGTGGTGGCACCACCATAAGTATGGATGAAAGATAAAAGGCAGAATTGACAAGCAGTTTTTATTATCATTGTAGCTATCACAACTTAGAATGGAGAAAACGCAGCACAAAGTGGCAACATAAACACGCAGCTGTTTTTCTAATCTGCCCTCAATATTCACAACACTGGTAAGGCTGGTATTTTAATGCCCTAGTTGCCCTTTGGATTGAGTGTCTCATTGAGTGTCATTCAGAAATCCCTAGTGTGGAAGCAGACCATGTGGCCCATCGAGTCTGCACCAACCCTCCAAAAAGATAATCCTACCCAGACTGAGCACGACCCCCAATCCCTGTAACCATATATTAACCACAGATTACCCACCTAACCTACACATCCCTGGATACTATGGGCAATTTAGCATGGCCAATTCACCCAACCCGTACATCTCTGGACTGCGGGAGGCAACTGGAGAACTCTGAGGAAAGCCACACAGACATTGGAAGAATGTACAACTCCACAGATCACCCGAGGACGGAACTGAAACTGGGTCCCTGCGCTGTGAGGCAGCAGTGCTAACCACTGAGCCACTGTGCTGCCCCAATTTGTTCCATTGCAGAGGGACAGTTAAAAAGTGAACCACATTGCTGTGGATCCAGAGTCACACGTAGGCCAGACTGGGTAAGGACAGGCAGATTTCCTTCCCTAACGGACATTAGTGAACTGGATGGATTTTTATAACAATTGACATGGCCAGCAGGAGGGAGATAGATTGCAGATTTATTAATTGAATGCACCAACTGACATGGTGGAATTTAAACTCAGGTCCTTGGGGCATTAGCTGAATCTCTGGGTCACTAATCCAGAGATATCACCACGATGCCACAAGCTCTCCACAATGTCCGGAATCAAGGTTTGTCTATTGCATATGAATTTTAAAATGGCGTCACTCACTTCCCAGTGCAAGTTCCCTCGACCTCAGTGAAGAGCTTCTGCTTGACAGTATTCAACAGGTTAGGACCAAAATATCGAGGGTGCAGCAGAATCTCATGTTCCAGAGAAATCTAAAAATATGAAAGGAAAGTACGAATTTTAAAATCCTGCTTTTTTTGTCCTCAATAACGGGAATTTCAGATGGTCAAATTATTTCCTGGTTTTTAAGATTAGATTCCCTACAGTGTGGAAACAGGCCCTCTGGCCCAACGAGTCCACACCGCCCTTTTGAAGCATCCCACCCAGACCCATTCCCATCACCCTATAACCCCAAAACCCACTCATCCCTGAACACTACGGGCAATTTAGCACGGCCAATCCACCTAACCTGCACATCTTTGGACTGTGGGAGGAAACTGGAGTACCCGGAGGAAACCCACGCAGACACGGGGAGAATGTGCAAACTTCCCAGATAGTAGCCCGAGGGTGGAACTGAACCCGGGTCCCTGGCGCTGTGAGGCTGCAGTGCTAACCACTGAGCCACCGTGCTGCCCCTAAAAAGTTCCTGAAAAGTTTAATCAATTTCAGCCTTGAATGCACTTAAGAGGGAGGGAAGGAGAAGGTTTGTGATGGGGTAGCAGGTCAGGGAGATTTTATTATAAGTGAACAATCTCTGTCAATATTCTCCAAATTTAGGAGAATGGGAGGTGATTGCTTTGAGACAGACAAGATTCTGAAGGGCATTCGACAGGGCACAAGTTGAGATTGTTATTGCTTGGTCACTTCGGGAGGGGCCAATTATTTCGGACTGAGGTTGAGGAGACATTTCCGCACCCAGAGGGTGCTGAGTCTTGATCATACTGAATGGCAGAGCAGGTTTGATAAGCCAAACGATCTACCTTCACTTTGTCCTTGTGCTATCAATGTGCAGTAGACCTTTAAGCCCATTAAGCCTGCTCAGCATTGAATAAGATCAGAGTTGAACTGACTGCAACCTTGAATGCATAGTCCTGTGTCCCTCCTTAAGTGTTCATCCTCAAGAATCTATCCACTCTTGGAAATATTCATAGACTCTACCATCGCAGCCTTCTGAGAAAGAGAATTCCAAGATTGTCAACCATTCAAGAGGAAAGAATTTCACGACCTATCTTTAACCAGTGATGCTAAGTCCTAGAGGAGATGAGAGTGGAACATGCGAAGAAACAGAAGATGGGTCTAGAGGTTTAGAGTCATACAACATGGAAACAGATCCTTCAGTCCAAGTCATCCATGCCAACTGGGTTTCCTAAACTGAACTAATCCCATTTGCCTGCGTTTGGCCTATAATCGCTCTAAACCTTTCTTATTCATATACCCATCCAAATAGCTTTTAAAAGTTGTTATTGTACCAGCCTCTACCACTTCCTCTGGCAATTTGTTTCAGACATGCACAACCCTCAGATCCCTTTTAAATCTTTCCACTCTGATTTTAAACCTATGGATTCCTGTACCCTGGAGAAAAGACCTTGACTATTCACCCTATCCATGTCCCTCATGATTTTACAAACCTCTATAAGGTCACCCCCTCAGCCTCCGACACACCAGGTTTGTGCCATCAACAAATGTGGGGTGGAAATGGGAAAATGGTTGCAAAATCACCACCCGTGCTCCTGAAATATCTTCCTATTCTGTCAACCTCCACACTCTCAACCATGTACTTCCCACCACAACACATCGGTTAGAAAACTCACACCGGTGTGAGTAGGAAGGAGTTAGCAAGATATCCTCACTTTGTCTATTCAGTAACAGAGATGGAGTTGTCAGCCTTGACTCCCTGTCAGCGCTCTAAAGACCTGGAAGTGCAAAATCTAGGTTTGCTGGCAAGTCTGGGTGTGCTGCACTGTTTGAGCAGCCTGCCCTTCAGGACATGAAACCCTCTTATGGAAAAGAACAAAATGTTGAAAATATCCAGCACATCCAAAAGGAACTGTGGAGAGACAAACTGAGTTAGTGTTTCAGATTTATCGCCTTTATTGAGAGTTATTTAAACCTCTTAGGTGGATGCAAATAATCAAATTTAAATGAGTAGCACAATCTCTGGGGAGATGTTCAACATTTATCTTGTAAACAATATGACGACAGCAGTTTTTTTTATTTATCACTATGTCACTGGTCAAATGATCCAGACTATGGACAATTAATTCAGATTCAAGGGCAAACCCCACTTTGGCAGAGGTCAGATTTTAGTTACTCAATAGATATGGAATAAAATTATAAATAGGGTGCAGGAACAGACCAACTTGTAAGCAGAAGATAGAACTGTCCAGCACAAGAACAAGCCCTCTGGCTCACCATGTCTGCAGCAATCATGATGCCATTTTAAACTAATCCTATTTGCCTACACATGGTCTGCATTCCTCAGTTCCCTGACTGTTCAGGTGTCTGTCTAAATGATTCTAACATTGCAATCATATCTGTTTCTATCACCTGCCCTGGCAGCACCTTCCAGACATCTACCATTCTAAAAAACTTGCCCTCATATCTCCTTTAAATTTTTGACCCTCTTATCTTAAACCTATCCCCACTAGCATTTGATATTTCCATCCTTGGACGAAAGACTCCAATACCTACACCTCACAGTTTTTTTACACTTTTATCAGATCACCTTCAGACTCCTGACACTCTAGTGAAACCAATCCAAGTTTGTCCAACTTCTTCTTGTAGCTAATACACTCCATTCCAAGTAACATCCTGGTAAACCTCTTCTGCACCCTGTCTAAAGCTTCCATATTCTTCCTCTGGTGGGGTGACTCCAAATGTGGCCTAACTTAAGTGTTGTACTGTTGCAACATGCCTTGCAACTTTTATACTCAATGCCCCAACTAAAGAGGGTAAGAATGCCATACGATTTCTTTAACCACCTTATCTACTGGTGTTGCCACTTTCAGAGAGCTACGGACTAGTACCCAAGATCCTCTCTATATCAATGCTCCCAAGGGTCATGCCACTTGCTGTACACTTTCCCCTTAAATTTGATCTTCTGACACATGCCTGGATGAAACTCCATCTGCCATTTCTCTGTCCAACTTTTCAACGGATCTATATCTGGCTGGATTCTTTGCTAACCTTCCTCACTATCTACAACTCAACCAATTTTCACATAATCTGCAAACTTACTAATTAGACCATCTGCATCTGCATCCAAATCATATATAACACAGAGATCTCAGCACTGATTCTTGTGGAATATCAATGGTCATAGACCTCCAGTCAGCAAATTACTCTGCCGTGCATGCCCCGCCCCCCCCAACCCCCGCACCAACTATCCTCTTATCTTCTCTGACCAAGCTAATTTTGTATCCAACTTATCAACTCACTGTGGATCCCATAGGGCTTCACTTTCTGGACCAGCCTGGACCATGGGGACCTTATCAAATGCTTGTCAATTGTACATATTTGCATCAACTAAACATGACAGGTAGACAGCAGGTCGATAAAGCAAACAGTATCTTAGGTATTATTAACTGGGGCACAGTGTACAAAAGTAGGGAAGTTGAATAAAACTCTGGGTCAACCTCAACTGCAGCTTTGCATCTAGTACTGGCACCACAATTTAGAAATTGTGAAGACATTAGAAGACGTATGGGATAGAGTCATACGGCATAGAAAAATACCTTTCGGTACAACTAGTCCACGTCAACCATGTTCTCAAACTAAACTAGTCTCACTCGCCTGTGTTTGACCCATAGTCTCTCCAATTCCAAATCTAATGCTGACCTCGCTGTGCGCATCCTGTGCGGATGTAACCTGTATGCCTCCATCTCTGTAGGCGCCCCCTGATCCGTACGTCCTTGTTTTCTACGATCCACCTGTACTGCTCATAAAACTTTTCACTGTACTTAGGTATGTGTGGCAACAATAAATCAAATCAAACCTTCCTCCAAACCTTTCCGAGACTCTTAGATGGCGACGGGGTGAGGAACTTTCAGTTTTGTGGATAGGTTACAGAAGTTGGGTCTGTTGTCATTAGCTGGAACAGGTCTACTGCATCTCAAACTTTGAGACAGTTTTTACACCACAGAAAAGGCCCATTATGGCCACACACACTAGTCAAACAGCTACTTCCTCCAATTCGACTTCCCAGCTAGTGGCCAGTATGCTGTGACTTTTCAAGTGCTCATCCAAATACTTCTTAAATGTCTTGAGGGTTTCTCCCTCTACCTCCTTTTAGGCAGCAACTTCTGGAGAACCACTACATTTTGGGTGGGAATTCCTTTACATTCCGCTTGGGAACCCTGCAGCCCAATCGTATCAATGTGGACTTCACCAGCTTCAAAATCTCCCCTTCCCCCACCGCATCCCACAATCAGCCCCCACCTGCAGTTATTGGCCCCTCTGAACAGAAAAGCCTTCGTTCATAACTCAAAATCGGCAATAACCTTACTGGGCCACAGGTCTGCTCTCTCATTAGGGAGAGGATTAGGTTTAAGAATAACCCAAGGACCTCACAGAAATGCAGGTGCGGCTTGAGGTGGGAAGAGGCGATAGGTGAGAGGAAGAACAGGTTAGGGATGCGGGGACGAGCTGGGCTGGTTTTGGGATGCAGTGGCGGGGAGGGGAGATTTTGAAGCTAGTGAAATCCACATTGATACCATTGGGCTGCAAGGTTCCCAAGCCAGTGACCCAAGTTTGATTCTAGCCTCAGGTGATGGTGTGTTTGGAGTGCGCATGGGTTTCCTGCAGGTGCTCCAGTTTCCTCCCACACAGTCCAAAGATGTGCAAGTGAGGGTAGACTGGCTGTGCTAAATTGCAACACAGTGTCCAGGATAGGTGGGTTAGCCTTGGAAAATGCAGGAGTTACAGGGATAGGGTAGGAGAGATGGCGAGGGGGGGGGGGGGGGGCGTGAGAGAGAGAGAGAGAGAGAGAGAGAGAGAGAGAGAGAGAGAGAGAGAGAGAGAGAGAGAGAGAGAGAGAGAGAGAGAGAGAGAGAGAGAGAGAGAGAGTGAGAGAGAAAATGCTCTTCAGAGGGTTAGTGTAGACTCAATGGGCCGAATGGCCTGCTTTCACACTGTAAAAGGTGTCTGTGATCTTCCATGGTAACCTCAGCTGATGTGGGGACTGAACCTGCACTGCTGACATCATTGTGCATGGCAAGACAGTCACCTGGCTAACTGAGCTAACACATCCTACTTTTGTTTCAGATTTCCAACAGCTGCAGAACTTTAGATAACAAAGTGTGGGGCTGGATGAACACAGCAGGCCAAGCAGCATCTCAGGAGCACAAAAGCTGATGTTTCGGGCCTAGACCCTTATACTGCATCCGCTGTACACAGTGTGGCTTCCTCTACATTGGGGAAACCAAGCAGAGGCTTGGGGACCGCTTTGCAGAACACCTCCGCTCGGTTCGCAATAAACAACTGCACCTCCCAGTCGCAAACCATTTCCACTCCCCCTCCCATTCTTTAGATGACATGTCCATCATGGGCCTCCTGCACTGCCACAATGATGCCACCCGAAGGTTGCAGAAACAGCAACTCACATTCCACTTGGGAACCCTGCAGCCTAATGGTATCAATGTGGACTTCACCAGCTTCAAAATCTCCCCTTCCCCCACCGCATCCCACAACCAGCCCACTTCTTCCCCTCTCCCCACTGCACCACACAACCAGCCCAGCTCTTCCCCCCCCACCCACTGCACCACACAACCAGCCCAGCTCTTCCCCCCCCACCCACTGCACCACACAACCAGCCCAGCTCTTCCCCCCCCACCCACTGCACCACACAACCAGTACAACCTGTCTCTGCCTCCCTAACCGGTTCTTCCTCTCATCTATCCCCTCCTCCACCCCAAGCCGCACCTCCATTTCCCACCTACTAACCTCATCCCACCTCCTTGACCTGTCCGACCTATCCCCTCCCCACCTATGCTCTCCTCTCCACCTATCTTCTCCTCTATCCATCTTCGTCCACCTCCCCCTCTCTCCCTATTTATTCCAGCTCCCTCTCCCCATCACCCTCTCTGATGAAGGGTCTAGGCCCGAAACGTCAGCTTTTGTGCGCCTAAGATGCTGCTTGGCCTGCTGTGTTCATCCAGCCTCACATTTCATTATCTTGGATTCTCCAGCATCTGCAAGTCCCATCATCTCTGAGCTGCACAACTTTGCTTCTTTGAATGGACAATGAAACACACCTTCCGCCTACGCCCCCTCCTCACCATTTGCTGAAACAGCCATCAATATGAGCAGGCCTCCGCCCACCACGGCGCCTATAGGTCGGGGTGCGTGTCAATCACAATGACGACGCGCATCAACACGTGATTGCACGCTGGCGCGTTAGCGGCCGCAGCGTCATCTGCCCTGCCCCCACCCTAACCGCTCGGTTGTCACCGTCTTGCCCTCCCGATCCGCGCGACACGGGCCAAAATGTGCCACTCACATGATAGAACATCGCCGCGACAATTTAAACGTTCTCTAAAGAGGGGGCGAAGTGGTGTGTGTGAAGTAACTTCTCTCAACCCGGAAAGAGCCAACCGTCCACGCACTAGCCGGCCGCGGTTCTGAACGGCGATTTGGTAGCTGAAGCGGCGTGCTTGGGGGGGGCAAGAGGCGGTCGGCGACGTGGTGGTCACGTGCCAACTGACGCCGAGAGCGTCACGCGCCTTATGCCCGCCCTCCTTGCCACGTGACCCTCCACGCATTTTCCGTACGTCGTCCGTTGGGATGGGCGGGCGCCATTTTCCTCCCTCAACCCGAGGAGGCGACGAGACCCTCTCCGGTCCGCACCCAAATATGATCTCCGTCTCCTGTCAGGATAATTGCTTGCCACCCGTCTTCATGTCCACCGTCAACATACACATAGAATTTAAGAACTAGGAGTAGGCCTTGTGAACTGCCACGCCATGGAAGCTGACCTCAATCCCAAGGCTCAACGTCCATTTGGTTGCTCTGTTTTGCCATAATCCTTCAACCTGTTAAACGGTTGAAAACCCGTCCGTGTCCGCCATAAATATACTCAATGCCCCAGTGTCTTTGCGCAAATGAAGTTTTAGTTTGGAGAATTATGCTGCATGGAACTCTAAATGTCCAAGAATAGTTAGAGGATGAATAAAAGACTTCAAGTATCTATCCATTTTTTTTGTACATATGGCATGTACCCTATTGCATGCTTATCTTGTGGAGAGTCATGGAATTCTTCTTACATTGCAGAAAGAAGCTGTTCATAAATTAGAATCCCTATAATGTGGAAACAGGCTATACAGCCCATCAAGTCCACGCTGTTACTCTGGAGAGCATCCCACCTAGTCTCTCCAGTCGACCCCCTCAACTCCACATTTCCCGCGGCGAAGCCACCCTGCCTGCCCAGCTCTGAATAAAATTGGTCAATTTGGCATAGCCAGTCCACTCTAATCTGCACATCTTTGTCCTGTGGAAGGAAAACAGAAGGAAGCACCCAGAAGAAACCCCTGCGCAGACACGTGGAAATTACACACACAGACAAGTCACCTGAGGGTGGAATCGAAACTGGGTTCCTGGCATCCTAAGGCAGCAGGTCTGCCTCAAACCAGTACTGGTGTCCGCACCAATAACGGAAAATCTAGTTGCTACTCAAATTTCATTTCCTGGCATTTGGTCCACAGCCTTAGACCATAGGTCCTAGGAGCAGAGGCATGGCTCTTCAGGCTATCGTGTCAGTGAGATCACAGCTCATCTGATAACCTTCAACTTAGTTTTCCTGTTTTTTTCCCATTTCTGTTCATTTCCCATACTGATTAAAAATATATCTATCTCGGTCTTGATCCAACATCTACAGCCCTCTAATGAGTTCTACAAATTCATTGCCCTCAGAAGAAACTCCTCGTCATCTCTGTCTTAACTGGCCGACCCCTTACTCTGAGATTATGTCCTATGGTCCTAGACTCTCCCACAAGGGGAAAACAGCCTCTTCGCATCCACCCTGACAAGTAACCTAAGAATCTTCTATGTTTCAATAAGGCCATCTGCATTCAACTAAGTCCAATGAGTATGAGCCCAATGTCTCAACTTCTTGTAGGATAATTCCTCTGTACTCGTGGTCAACCTAGTGAAAATTGTCTGGACTGCTTCCAATGCTAGAATATGTTTAATTAGGTAAGGGGACCAAAACTTTTGCAGTATTCTAGCTGTGTGCTATAGAGTTGCGTGCTGTGTCATCAAATGTTCATTTGAACTGTTCTTAAATGTCTTGACAGGTACTGCCTATATCACTCTTTTAGGTGATAATGGGAGCTGCAGATGCTGGAGAATCCAAGATCGGCCTAGACCCGAAAGCTTTTGTGCTCCTGAGATGCTGCTTGGCCTGCTGTGTTCATCCAGCTTCACACTTTATTATCACTCTTTTAGGTAATGAGTTCCAGATACCCACCACATACTGGGTGAACAAAAAAAGCCCTTAAATCTCCTCTAAAATTTGTGCTCCTTACCTTAAAACTGTGCACCCTGCTTATTGACATCTCTATGAAGGGAAATTAGTCTCAGTGTGTACTCTCTACGTCAGTCATAATTTTGTACCCCTCATTTACGCCTCCCCTCAACCATCTGTGCTGTAAGAAAAACAATTCTATTCTACTTAGTTTCTCCTCACAGCTGAATCTCACCAGATCAGGCAATATTCTGGTGAATCTCCTGGAGAAATTAAGAAAACTAGTCTTTTCACCATCTGCAAGTCAGCAATGTCATAGAATATCCTCCACTTACCTGGATTGAGATGGGGCTAACAACACTGAAGCAGCTGGACACCATCCAGGACAAAACAAATGCAAACTACTGTGGATATTGGAGATCTGAAATGAAAACAAAGTGCTGGATAAACTTAGCAGGTCTGACAGCCTCTGTAAAGAGAGAAATAGAATGAACATGCCAAATCCAGTGTGATTCTTCCTTTTGAAATGCTTTCTCAGCAACCCATCCCACCACCTTCGACATCGCATCACTGGCTCCTTCAGCACAATCCAAAATTGCAACTTTTACCACTGAGAAGAACAAAGGCAGTAGGTGCATGAGAAGTCACCTCGTGCAAGTTTCTGCCCAAGCCACATCACCATCCTGAATTGGAACTAAATCGTTATTCCTTCATTGTTGTTGGATAAAAATATGAAATATCCTCCCAACCATCACTGTTGGTGCAACACACCACACAGACTGCAGCAATTCAAGAGGGTAGCTCACATCCCATCATCTACAGAGACATTTAGAGATGAGAGATATGCTTGATGTCCATATCTGTTGAACAAATGCAAAATAAAACATCTAGAAACCACATAGATGAAAACAGAAGTTGTTGGAATAGCTCAGCAGGTCTGGCAGCATCTTGTGACGAAAAAAATCAGAAGTTTGGACCCTCTGAAGAAGGGACATTGGACCCAAAACATTAAACATGTTTGTTTCTTCAGAGATGCTGCCAGACCTGCTGAGCTTTTCAAGCAATTTATGTTTTTGTTCCTGGTTTACCGTATCCACAATTCTTTCTGTTTTTATTCAGAAACTCCATGGCTCAGGTTTTAACATAAATGGAAATGACTGAAATCTTTTAGAGGAAAGATTATTAGTGGTCTAGGGAAGTAAATTACTTATATCAGCAAATCTGGCACCAGGCTGTTGTCATCATGATCTGATTCTACTTAAACCACCAGCAGTTCAGGAAGGCAATATACATATTGAAAACAAAAACCCTCAGCCAAGCCAAGGTAAGAAGTCAATCTGCACTACAATACTTCTCAGCCCACTGAAACCAATTAAAAAGATTGGAAGGACCATGCTATTTTACTTGTAGTATTTCATCTGCCTTTTATAAGACCTTGAAGTTAAAAGACAGAGGGTGGTGGAGGGTTATATTTCAGACTGCAGGCTTGTGACCGCCGGTGTGCCACAAAGATTGTGCTGGGTCCACTGCTTTCCATCATTATATAAATAATTTGGATGCAAACAAACGAGATATGGTTACTAAGTTTGCAGTTGACATCAAAATTGGAGGTGTAATGGACAGTGAAGAAGTTACCTAAGAGTACAATGGGATCTTGATCAGATGGACTAATGGACCAAGGATTGACAGATGGAGTTTAATTTAGATAAATGTGAGGTGCTGCATTTTGGAAAGGCAAATCAGGGCAGACTTAAACATTTAATGGTAAGGTGCAAGGGAGAGTTGCTGAACAAGGACACCTTGGAGTACTGGTTTATAGTTCCTTGGAAGTGGACTGGCAGTTAGGATAGTGAAGAAGGTGCTTGGTATGCCTGCCTTTATTGGTCACTGTATTGAATATAGGAGTTGGGATATCATGTGGCTGTGCAGGACGTTGGTTAGGTCACTTTTAGCATTCCCTTTACTGCATTCAATTTTGGTCTCCCTGCTATAGGCGGGAAGTTGTGAAACTTGAAAGGGTTCAGAAAAGATCTATAAGGATGTTCGCAGATTTGGGGGGTTTGAGCTATTGGGAGAGGCTGAATAGGCTGGGGTTATTTTCCCTGAAGCATTGAAGGCCGAGGAGTTACCTTATAGAGGTTTATAAAATCTTGAGGGGCATGGATACGGTAAATAGCCAAGGTCATTTCCTCAGAATAGGTAAGTCCAAAACTAGAGGGCATAGGTTTAAGGTGAGAGGGGAAAAGATTTAAAAGGGATCTGAGTAACTTTTTTACATGGACAGTGGTGCATATATGGAATGAGCTGTCAAAGGAAGTACGGGAGGCTGGTACAATTGTAACATTTAAAAGGCATTTGGATGGATACATGAATAGAAAGGATTTAGAGGGAAATGGTCCATATGCTGGCAAATGAGAGTAGGTTAATTTAGGATATCTGGTCAACATAGATGAGTTGAAAACCAAAGGGCGTTTCCAAGATTTACATCTCTATGTCTCTATGACTTGTTGGACTGGGCGATGTGAGCCAATTTTTTTGCTGAATTGTGAGATGTTGTGATTGAAAATTATTTTTCAGTTATTTATTTTGTGGGATGTTGGCATCACTGGCTGGCCAGTATTTATTGCCCATCCCTAGTTACCCTTGAGGAGGTGGTGTTATGCTACCTTGTTAAACTGCTGCAGTCCACCTGTTGTGAGTTGACTCATAGTGCCACTAGGGAGGGAATTCCATGATTTTGACCCAGCGACAGTGAAGGAACGGCAATATGTTTCCAAGTCAGGATAGTGAGTGGCTTGGATGGGTGCTTGAAGGTGGTGGTGTTCCAATATATTTACTGCCCTTGTTTCCGTGGGTTTAGAAGCTGCTGCCTGAGGATCTCTGGTGAATTTCGACAGTGCATCTTGTATGTAGTACACATTTCTTTAGCAAAAAAAGTTAGGGATCATCAAATAGTGACCAGACATATTTTAGCGATTTTCTGTGATCTCTGTTGAATTTCATTTTATTCATTCTTGGGATTACGGATGCATAGCCAACATTTATTAACCATCCCTAGTTGCTCTTGAGCACCGTTGCCACACTGTCTGTGGTGGAGGATAGTTGCGCAGTGTTGTTAGGAAAGTTGTTCCAATATTTTGACCAAGCATCAGCAAGTCAGGTTGACATAGAATTTAAAGGGCACTGTAGAAGTGGTCCTGGTTTTCCCTTTGCCTGGTCTCTTTGTCCTTGGTCGGATTTAGAAAATGCTTTTGAAGAGATCTAGGTGTGTTTCTACAGTACATCCTTTATATATTACAGCAGCCTTATTGTCTGGTGATGAAAGGAGTGGATGTATTAGGAAGTGTTTGGAGTGCTGATCAAGAAAACTGCTTGACCTAGATGCTTTCAACATTGAGTATTGACAGAACTGCACCCAACTAGGTGAGTGAAGAATATAACTTATGCCTTGTAGGTAGTGGATAGGTTTGGAAAGTCCAGAGGTGAGCTACTCACTGACGAACACCCATCCTTGTCCTTTGTTATGGCGATACATTTATCTGACTGGTCCAGTTAGTGGTTGGTAACCTCTAGGATGTTCATGATGTAGGCAACGGCATTGAATGTCAAGAGTTGCTGGCTAGAGTTTCATTCGTTTGGAGATTGTCTTGGCCCGGCACTTGTATAGCAGTAATGTTACTTATCACTTACCATCTCAAGCCCTGAGGTTGGTCAACACTTTATTATGTGAGGAGTTGTAGAAATCTGGTAAAATCAGTGAACTTCCCCACTTTGTACCTTATGCTGGAGGCGAGGTTGTTTTTGAAGTTAGTTCATTCTTTCTCCTAGGGCTAAGATGGATGGCTTTCAATAATTACAACCGCCTTCAGTTGATCTCATTATATGAATCCAGTCTGTGGAGTGTTTACCAATTAATTTTATTGTATCCTCGATGCCACCATAAACCTGATTCTGCCTTGAGAGAGCTGAAAAGGCAGAGAAGTTTACAAGTATGAGTAAATATTGGATTTAGGGTTGTACTCCTTAGAAAAGAGGAGACTAAAGGTATGCTTTATTAAGCTGCACAAAATTATGATGAGCCTAGATAGAGAGGAAAGATTTGAATGTCCTAGTGGTGAGGTCAGCTACTGGGGCACAAATTTAAAGTGATTGGCAGAAGGATTATAGAGGACATGAGAAAAATCTTGGTGAGTCTCTGGAGTTGCAAGTTTGGCGTCATCAGTGACCTTCCCTCCATTATAAGGTCAGAAATAGGGATGTTTACTGTTGAATACATAATATTCAATGCTCTTCACGACTCCTCAAATACTGAAACAGTTAACAGACTTGGACAATACTTAGGCTTGATCTGATAAGTGGAAGCTATATCTGCACCATACTAGGCAATGACCATTTCCAAAAAGGAAGAATCCAACGATCACCTTTGCACATTTATTGGCCTTACCATCACTGAATCTCCCACTCTGAACATGCTGAGGATTACCATTGACCAGAAACTGAACTCAGCCAGTTAACAGGAACAGGTTGGAGGCTGGGAACTTTAAAGTGAATAACTCATCTCCTGACTGGTCGAAGTCTGACCACCTATAAGGCTCAAGTTATGAGTTTAATGGAATGCTGTTTGTTTACCAGGATGAATACCATTCCAATAACTCTCCCCTAAGAAGCTCAATACCATCCAGACCAAAGCAGATTGTTTGATCAGCACCCCATTGTCATTCACTCCCTTCGCCACTGACTTACAGTGGCAGTAGTGTGTGTTCTCTACTAGATGCAGTGCAACAATTTGCGCACACTCCTTCAAAAACACTTTCCAAACTCACAATCTCTGACATCTAGGAGGATAAAGACAGCCAGTTACGTGGGAACACCACCATCTACAGGTTCCCCTTGAAGTCACATACTGTACTATCCTGACTTGGAACCATATAACTTTTCCTTCACTATTGCAGGGTCAAAATTCTAACAACATATGGGTGTTCCTACACAACGAGGACTACAGCAACAACTCACCACCACCTTCTCCAGGGCAAATTTGGGATGTTGGTGTAGTCACTTGTTGCTCTTATCCTTTGCTGGAATTAAAAGAACATTATCGAGTCTTAATAAATGTAAAAATGACTTGCAATTCACGAGGCAGTAATCAATTGATGTGTCAACACTATCTCTTTGCAATATTGTTACATCCATGAATTGACAACAGTAATTAAAGCAAGCCGGAGTGTTCCTGAATTGTTGGCCTCTTTTTAAACAAAAATGGTTTAACTGTTTACAGAACTGTGTAGCATTAGTACTTATCCATTGCCACTAGAGCAGTCTTTTATCCACTCTGCTGAGCAATATCTAGTAACACTGAAAGGAATCACAAGATACTTCTGCCCGGAGGTTAACCGATCAGTGGCAGTGAGCCTTCTCAATCCTGGGTTTCATTTCCTGAATAATGTTCTGACAAAAATGCTCTGCTCCACCATACCTTGCATTCAGACTCAACCTCTCACCCAACTGTTATAATCTCAGGGAGAAGCCATTGGCCTCATGGATCTCATTTTGTTCGGTTTTTTGATGACTGTTTTTCAGTGAAATTATTATGAAACAATGTCAATGATCCTGAGGTCAAATTGAATCAGCTGTCTTAGCTAAATTAAGGTGGAGCGAAATCTAATTTCATGTCATTGTTCAATGCTGAACTGAATGCGATTAAGTTGCCATGTCAGATACGATATGAGCTGAATGCAATTGATTTGCCACATCAGATATGATTCTATGAATATTGCAATTACTCAGACAGATCCAGAAAGTTCCAAGATTGAGATGAGACTTGTACTGAACTAATTTACCTCACATGGAGCTATTTGTCTCTGCTTCACCAGCTAGAAAAGTCAAAACAGATGGATTTCAGGTAAGCACAGAATGGCCTTGTCTCTGTTGCCAGCAGCAGTTGAATATCCTAGTAATACTCACAGTCTCAGTACTCATAGAACCATAACCCTAGCACTGTCCTCCTTAAATATAAAACTTGTGCTGCAGGAATGTGGGATCACAAACAGATCTATGCTTTTGTTTTTATTCATTCATGGGATGTGGGTGTCTGACCAGGCCTAGTCTTTATTCACCATCTCTAGTTGCACTAGATAATGTGGTGGTGAGCTGTCCCTTTTAACTGCTGAAATCCTCAAGTTTCGATACAACTATGTGCTGTTAAGAAGAGAATCCAGGATTTTGAACCATGGACAGTAAAGGAATGCATAATACAGTCTCAAGTCAGGTTAGTATGTGGCTTGGAATGGATTTTTCAGGAGATGGTGTTACTATGCATTTCTGCCCTTGTCTTTCTTGATGGTTGAGGTTCTGGGTTTAGTGCTGTCAAGGGAGTATTTGTGAGTTACTGCAGTACATCCTGTGGATGGTACACACTGCTACCATTGGTTGTGAAAAGAGTGGGTATTGCAGGTGGTAGATGGGGTGCCAGTCAGGTGGGCTGCTTTGTCCTGAATGATGTCAAGCTTCTTGAGTGTTATTGGAGTTTCACCCTGCTGGGCAAGCTCGAGAAGGATGATAAGGTTACACCCTTTATACTAAACAGTCTAATATTAAGTGAGGATAATTTCTTAGACACCATCATTCAAGATTGAACTGTAACATTGGAAATGCAAGGTATAATTAAGAACAAATTTAACGGAATTGTTTGAAAACGTAGATAAAATGTTTCTGTGGATACAGAATATATAGGATCTTCAGAAGGTTTTTCAGATTTGTTAAGTTGTCGCACAGGAAGGAGGGAGGCAGCATTATAATGGTAATGTCACTGAGCTAATAATACAGATAGCCAGTCTAATAATATCAGTAACCATTGCCGATTGCTATAAAAACTCATCTGGTTCACTAATATCCTATAAGTCTGGCCGAATGTGATTCCAGACCCACAGCAATGTGGTTGTCTTGTAACTGCCTTCTGGGCAATTAAGATTGCACAGTAATTGTTGACCAACCAGTAATGTTAAAAAATTAGAGTGCTTTTCTGGAGAGCCATAAGAGTGGGTAGAGAGGCATTGGTTGGCATGGGAAGTATGATTGGCTTGGGTGGGAGCGATTTGAGATGGGGACTTGAATAGGAATGTTTTGGGGGAATGGATGAGGGCTGTTTCTGTTTTTATCATTTTATCATCCCTCAACCAGCCCAGTTCATCCCCTCCCCCCACTGCACCACACAACCAGCCCAGCTCTTCCCCCCCACCCACTGCATCCCAAAACCAGTCCAACCTGTCTCTGCCTCCCTAACCGGTTCTTCCTCTCACCCATCCCTTCCTCCCACCCCAAGCCGCACCCCCAGCTACCTACTAACCTCATCCCACCTCCTTGACCTGTCCGTCTTCCCTGGACTGACCTATCCCCTCCCTACCTCCCCACCTACACCCTCTCCACCTATCTTCTTTACTCTCCATCTTCGGTCCGCCTCCCCCTCTCTCCCTATTTATTCCAGTTCCCTCCCCCCATCCCCCTCTCTGATGAAGGGTCTAGGCCCGAAACGTCAGCTTTTGTGCTCCTGAGATGCTGCTTGGCCTGCTGTGTTCATCCAGCCTCACATTTTATTAGCCAGTCTAATAATGTGGCTTGAATTCTGCTATAACATTTAGAGAAATTTGAATTCTGTAAGAGTCTTGGATGAAGAGAAGAACAAGTCTAATGCTGACGGTGTAACCATTGCCGATTGCTATAAAAACTCATCTGGTTCACTAATATCCTATAAGTCTGGCCGAATGTGATTCCAGACCCACAGCAATGTGGTTGTCTTGTAACTGCCTTCTGGGCAATTAAGATTGCACAGTAATTGTTGACCAACCAGTAATGTTAAAAAATTAGAGTGCTTTTCTGGAGAGCCATAAGAGTGGGTAGAGAGGCATTGGTTGGCATGGGAAGTATGATTGGCTTGGGTGGGAGCGATTTGAGATGGGGACTTGAATAGGAATGTTTTGGGGGAATGGATGAGGGCTGTTTCTGTTTTTATCATTTTACAGCTTGGAAAAAGTTCCTGCACACAAAGGTGGCCCTTTGATGCAGCCAATTTCTGAACTCAGTCATCCCTTTGCCCCTGAAGTCTAGCCAGTATACAGACACCTGAGATTCCTGGAACCACTGCTGTAGCAATGAAAAGTGGGGCACAGCTGAACGTGTGCCAGAAGGTCTGACTCTGGTTAACACCCCTCCCTTGGAAATGAAAATCAAATTAACTTGGCACTTTCTTATGAGTCACAAGTGAATATTCAGTCCTCTCTGTTCAAGCTGCTGTTCTTCAGGTTTGTGATTTAACAGTAAACTGAAATGGTAGCCCTGCAAAACCATAAGAAGCACAATAGAAGTGGGAACTAGCTTGATGGCTGTTTGACTCTTTTTTTATCTTTCAGGTAGGAAATGTAGGCAGGGTATTTCTTTCATTTACTCCATATAGTAGAGATGACATTCAGTGTTTGTCATCCCACCTGTATCACTGTTGGACTTGTGAACAACAGAATACATCCTTTTTGTCCAGAACAGCCAATATTCTACAATTCCAACTTTTGGCATTCAGTGACCTCAATGGGTCTCAGGATTTGGGAATGATTAACACAGTGGCATACCTACTGGCACACGTTCAGCTGTGCCCCACTTTTGAGTGCTACAGCAGTGGTTCCAGGAATCTCAGGTGTCTGTAAACTGGAAGTCTGCTTGGCAACCAAGGGATCACAACCAAATCCAATGCTCCACTCGACTCTCTGAGTAGTGCTTAGCAAAAATGGCACTGTTTAAATTATTCCTCTCTCACCTCAGCTTTCAGTTTTCCTGTAGCTATCCTATGATTCAAATCAAAGATTTGGTCTTTTGTTTCTTAGTTTGGATAAAAACCATGAGACAGAGACAAGACCAGTTTCTAATTCAGGGTAATGAACAATTTATTTGATTTTTACAAGGTACGCACTTGTCTTACATTCCCATCGTCTACTGTTTGCCATAAAAGTGCAGACAGAATTATGAAGAAAAAGTTCTATTAACAACACTTTAGAATGGAACAAAGAAATGGTAAGACAAACTAGAAAAGTCACAATTTTCCTGTAATTTGCAACAAAAGGAAAGGGTTTGTTAAGTTACAGGGCGTTTGGTGCTATCTGTGGACTCAAACAAAGCAGTATTTTAATCCAGTGCTGTCATATACTGCTCTTAAAATTAAACCAGATAGTGCAGGCTCCTTCGCAGGTCTGCCGATACATGCTGTTAGCAAGCCTACCTCAGACCACCGTATCTATTCTGAAATTCACACTTGAGAGCACTACATTTATCAACCAAGCTGTATTGCCTGGAGGTAAAGGGAATTGGGAAGAGGAGAGGGTGGGAAGGGAATGGGCCATTTTAAGTGCAAGTAAATTGTGTTATTTAATTTAGTGTTTCTTATATTTGACACCTGTGACTCAAACGAATTCAAATTACATGGTTGCACATTGAATGATTTCTTTGGGGCTTCTTTATTTGTGGCTTTGGGAGATAGGACATGGGAATAAAAGATCACAGCAGCAGAAGCACAAGATAAAGGGGGCAGGATGGCATTAACACTCAGATTCACAGTGGAAACATGCCTTGACTAGATCCACAGACCAACAGTTAATACATTTTACAAAGTGAAGAATTTAAGCTATCCAGAATAGATTTTTTTGCAGCCCTGTAAGTTTACAAGGAAATAAAATTGGCCAAACATTATTGCTGTTAGACACTGGCAATACTGCACCAATAACTGGACGAATTGAGTCTGTTTCGGCTAATGCCAAAATACACTTTTCATATAGATAGGATAGCTTCTATTGGTCTAAAGACAACTTAAACTCTTCCTCTCCAATTGTCTCTGCTCAAATCATTAATCAATAAAACCTCTCATAGATTAGCTGCATTCCGTTGAATAAAGTAAGCTAGAGAGAGCACCAGTGATTACATGTTTTAACACCTCAATTTTATCAGTATATGAAAATAACAAACCACTACATAGAAAATGTATCAAAATAGTTTATTTTTCTGCTAGTAGGCTATTGCTTTCAGCTTGTAATAGAACTTTAGTTTGTTGTGTTAGCTGTTACAGAAGTGTATTGAAATACCTGCAAGTCAGATCTGGCTATGGTTCAATCCTCGCATTGTAAAAAGAAAAACAATGGCTCAACACTTTTAAATAATCCATCTGACTTTTGACCTGCCAATGAGTTAGGGATGAAGTCCAGTGGACCTCTGTGCCTTGGCTTATGAGTTAAAAGTAATGCAGTTAATTTCTATTTACAAGAACACGGGCTCTATTTACAAAATTATTCTTTGTTTTTGTTGATATTCAGTTCTACCTTAGGAAGTCGGAATCCTGCTCTGGATCCACTTTCGTTGCTGGATGAGGAGGATAGGCGGGTCTTCTTAGAAACTAGAGAGATACCGCTCCCCTCTGCTGCTGCCTCACCTTCACCAAGAGTGACCTCATAGGAGCCTTTTGACTTTGCCCCAAAGCCTCCAAATGTCCCAAATTTCAGTTTTGATTTCTTTCCTTTTGTACCCACAGCCGCCTCTCCAAAATCTACTCTATCTTTGGGGGATGATGGTGAAAAGTCGTGCTCATCACTCAGAGAAGATGACCTATGACGTTCTGATTTTTTGCCTTTAAATAATGAGAAATCTAGTGTTCCTGACTTCCCTTTTGGAGAAGTGTTTATGTCCAAACCGGAAGCTTTACCAGATCCAGCCATTTCTGGTCCTTCCATTTCAATGTCACTGAATCTCAGGCTACCTTTTGAGCCCTTCATATCAATCTTTGGTCCAGACACACTGAATTCACCCTCTGCTCCTTCAATACTACTTTTCCCTTTAGACTTAGAAAAATTAAATTTGGGCATTTTAAGTTTCCCCTTTTTTACCTTAACCCCTGAACTATCTGTATCATCTTCTGGCAGCCTAATATTTGCCTGTGGTCCTTTAATTTTAACATTTGGACCCTGTGCACCTGAAACACTGACACTGGTTGTCATTTGATGTGCTTCCACATTTGGCCCTTTTATTTGGAATTGAGAATGTTTAAATTTAGGTATTGTCATTTTATCCAAAGGAATATCAAGATCAGCCATTGCTGCTTTAATATCTGCACTTATGTCTGAAGCTTTGACGTCAAGCTCTGGACTTTTCACATCAATTTTGGAACTGGAAACATCAACACCACCTTTGATTGTAGGGCCTTTTGCATCAAATTGCACATCAGCTGTCGGAACTTTTACTTCAGGGCTCTTTACTTTAGCACTTAAGTTCACATCTGGTACAGCAACATTTATACTTCTCTTTATGTCTTGCTCAAACTTCGGTTCAGAAAATTCTATGTTAGCATTTGGCACATTAATATCAATACTGGAACCTTTTCCTTTTAGACCACCAATGTTAATATCTGATGTATCCATTTTCACATTTGGCCCCTTAATGTCCAACTCAGGGCATTTTATATCAGTATCCAAACTTCCTTCTAATTTAGGACCCCTCACATTAACATCAAAATCAGATGCAGAGGTCCCTTTTATCATCTGTCCTGCAAGGTTTATATCAGCTTTTGGAAGATTGATCTGAGGCATCTTTAGCTTTCCTTCTCCACCTTTAACTTCAATATCAGCACCACTAACATCTATACTAGGACCTTTTACATGCACATCTGGTCCTCTAAAGTTTCCTTTCATATTTGGGTTAGAAATATTGACATCTCCTTTTATCTGTGGATGCTTTGAATTTAAGTCCAATTTAGGCGTGGAGATGTCAATTGAAGGTATTGGAATTTTGGGTCCTTTGAACTTGCCATCAGCATTTATGTTCATATCAGATGTTTCAAGATTGACATGTACAGCTGGTGTCTTAACATCACCTCCTATCTTCACTCCTTTTGTGTCAAGATTCAGATCAGGACCTTGCAATTTAGTACCAGAAATGTTAATTGCAGGCATTTTCAGCTTTCCTTCTGCACTTTCAAAGTCACCGTCTGCTGACTTGAGACTTGATCCTTTCAGGTGCAGATCTGGACCAGCAATATTGGGTTGAAGGTCAATACTGGGTGCGTCAATGTTAACCTCAGGTCCTTTAATTCCACTCTCTAATTTTGATGTATTAACATTAATGTCCACACCTGAACCTTTCAATTTTGGTCCTGAAATATTAAGCTTTGGTTTCTTTATTTTCATTTTTAATTTGCTTTCTGGTTTTTCAATATCAACATTTGGAGCATCAACGTCAAAATCTATTTCAGGTCTCTTTATGTCAATCGTTGGTTCTTTTACATCTCCTGATACTTCACCTTCCAGATCTGTGTCCTTTAAATTAATATCCAAATTTGGCTCAGACATTTTGGATGATTTGATATTTAGTGAAGGCAATTTTAATTTTGTGCCCTTAGCTTTGAAACCATGTCCTTCCAAGGCAACATCTGCATTGACATCTACTGCTGGTGCTCTGATGTTAATATGTGGACCTTCTATATCTGCAGATGAAACATCAATATTATGTGCTTGTAAATCTCCTTCAATTTTTGAACTCGCTAGTTCACCTTTAGCTTTTGATGATGCCAGATCAAATTCAACATCTGGAAATGTCAGCTTCATTTTTCCAAATCGCTGTTTCTTTACTTTTGGATGCTTGATGTTCAGTTGTCCATCGGATGATCCAAGTGTGACATTTAGATCTGGGGACTTAATATCTGCTTCTGGTTTGGATAGATCAAGTTCACTTGTTGGAGTGTTCACCTTCACATCTCCTGCCGGTTTCTTTGATTTGATATTGAATTTGGGCATCTTAAATTTGCCCTTTTTTCCTTTGGTGCTTATGTTCAAGTCTGCTGAATCAACATTTAAATCTCCGTCGGAACCAGAAATGTCTAGCGACGGTGCATTTATGTCACCTTGTGGTCCTTTCATTCCAAATCCAAATTTTGGCTTCTTCATTTTTGGCATTTTCAGATGTGCACTTTGACCATCTGTATCTATCTCAGGTGCCCTAATATCAACACCTAAACTTGGAGATTTAATGTCAGGACCATCAATTTTGATATCAGGTGCCTCAATATCTACTTTGGGACCTTTGATGTCGAAACCTGAACCTTTAATGTCACCTTCCATGTTAATATCAGCAGCAGCACCTCCTGGCAGTTCAGGACCCTTAAATCCAAAATCTAAATTAGGAGCTTTAATTTTGGGTAAAGAGATGTTAATGCCTGGCATTTGAAATCCAGGGCCTTTGATTTTACCATCAACATCCATATCTACCTCAGGAATTTCAACCCCACCTTTTATCTTTGGCCCAGATATACTAACATCTGTCTCAGGAACATTGGCTTTAATGTCCACATCAGCTCCTTCTAATTTGGTTCCACCCATCTTAAATGTCGGCATACTGATTTTTGGCATTTGGAACTGTCCATGTGCACCTCCCAAGTCAATGTCTGGAGTCTCTACATCAATCTTTGGTCCTTTAATTTCTCCCTCGATACTTGGTGAAGAGATGTCAGTGGTCTGATCACCCGTTAATTTTGGGCCTTTGAAATTTAAATCAACATTGGGAGCTGTTATATGTGGCAAATGTATTGAAGGCATTGAAAATTTGGCTCCAGTTTCTTTAACATTAGGTCCCTCGATATCTAATTTGGGACCTTTAATGTTCAAATTCTTGCCTTTGATGTCACCCTCCATTTCAATACCAGGCACTTCAAAATCCCTGGAGGCTTTTGGACCTTTAAGTTCCAGGCCCAAATCAGGCTTTGGAACCTTTGGAGCAGAGATACTGATTCCAGGTTTATTAATCTTAGGGCCTTTGATGTCACCAGAAAAGTTAACATCAGGGACGTCCACATCTCCTGTCAATTTTGGACCTTTGAGTTCCAGGTCAAAATCAGGCTTTGGGATCTTCGGCCCAGAAATACCGAATCCTGGTAATTTGAATTTAGGGCCTTTGATTCGGCCAGAACTTCCCTCAATGTCTAGATCTACATCTGGCATTTCCATATCACCTTCGATTGCTGGTCGTGTTAGATTCACATCTGCCTCAGGTAGGCTGGCATCAATATTTACATCGGGCCCTTCTACTTTCCCTCCACCAAACCCAAATTTTGGCATTCTGATTTTGGGCATGTGGAATTTGGAACTCGGACCCTTAATGTTAGCCTCAGGAGCATCTATATCCACATTTAGTCCTTTGATCTCACCCTCTACCTTGGCAGAAGGGACGTCAGCATCATGGTCAGCTTTCACGTCTGAGCCTTTGAGACTCAAATCAAAATCAGGACCCTTGATCTTGGGCAATGTTATGGAAGGCATTGAAAACTTGAGTCCACCTGCTTTGGCATCAGGTCCCTCAATATCAACTTTAGGACCTTTAATATTCACATCTGGGCCTTTGAGATCACCCTCTAGATTAACATCCGGGACATCCACATCAGCTGTACCCTTCGGGCCCTTGAATTTTAAACTGAAATCTGGCTTTTCCAATTTGGGTCCGGATATATTGAACTCTGGCATTTTAAATTTCGGGCCTTTGATTTTACCAGAGCCTCCACCAACATCTAGATCTACGTCAGGGACATCAATAGCACCTTCTATCTTTGGACCAGTTAGATTGACATCTGCATCTGGAATGTTTGCATCAACATTGACATCGGGACATTCTACTTTCCCTCCACCGAATCCAAACTTGGGCATTTTAAATTTCGGCATGTGGAACGATCCACTGGGACCCTTAATATCTGCCTCTGGAACGTCTAGGTCCACCTTGGGTCCTTTGATCTCACCCTCTATATTAGCAGAAGGGAGGTCAATATCGTGGTCAACTTTCACCTCTGGGCCTTTGAGACTCAAATCAAAATCAGGACCCTTGATCTTGGGCAATGTTATGGAAGGCATTGAAAACTTGAGTCCACCTGCTTTGGCATCAGGTCCCTCAATATCAACTTTAGGACCTTTAATATTCACATCCGGGCCTTTGAGATCACCCTCTAGATTGACATCCGGGACATCCACATCTGCTGTACCCTTCAGGCCCTTGAATTTTAAATTGAAGTCTGGCTTTTCAAACTTGGGTCCTGATATATTGAAATCTGGCATTTTAAATTTCGGGCCTTTGATTTTACCAGAGCCTCCACCAACATCTAGATCTACGTCAGGGACATCAATATTACCTTCTATCTCTGGACCAGTTAGACTGACATCTGCATCTGGAAGATTTGCATCAATATTGACATCGGGACCTTCCACTTTCCCTCCACCGAATCCAAACTTGGGCATTTTAAATTTCGGCATGTGGAACGATCCACTGGGACCCTTAATATCTGCCTCTGGAACATCTATGTCCACCTTGGGCCCTTTGATCTCACCCTCTATATTAGCAGAAGGGAGGTCAATATCGTGGTCAGCTTTCACCTCTGGGCCTTTCAGACTCAAATCAAAATCAGGACCCTTGATCTTGGGCAATGTTATGGAAGGCATTGAAAACTTGAGTCCACCTGCTTTGGCATCAGGTCCCTCAATATCGACTTTAGGACCTTTAATATTCACATCTGGTCCTTTGAGATCACCCTCTAGATTGACATCCGGGACATCCACATCAGCTGTACCCTTCGGGCCCTTGAATTTTAAATTGAAGTCTGGCTTTTCCAATTTGGGTCCGGATATATTGAAATCTGGCATTTTAAATTTCGGGCCTTTGATTTTACCAGAGCCTCCACCAACATCTAGATCTACGTCAGGGACATCAATAGCACCTTCTATCTCTGGACCAGATAGACTGACATCTGCATCTGGAAGCTTTGCATCAATGTTGACATCGGGACCTTCCACTTTCCCTCCACCGAATCCAAACTTGGGCATTTTAAATTTCGGCATGTGGAACGATCCGCTGGGACCCTTAATATCTGCCTCTGGAACATCTATGTCCACCTTGGGCCCTTTGATCTCACCCTCTATATTAGCAGAAGGGAGGTCAATATCGTGGTCAGCTTTCACCTCTGGGCCTTTGAGATTCAAATCAAAATCAGGACCCTTGATCTTGGGCAATGTTATGGAAGGCATTGAAAACTTGAGTCCACCTGCTTTGGCATCAGGTCCCTCAATATCCACTTTAGGACCTTTAATATTCACATCCGGGCCTTTGAGATCACCCCCTAGATTGACATCCGGGACATCCACATCAGCTGTGCCCTTCGGGCCCTTGAATTTTAAATTGAAGTCTGGCTTTTCAAACTTGGGTCCGGATATATTGAAATCTGGCATTTTAAATTTCGGGCCTTTGATTTTACCAGAGCCTCCACCAACATCTAGATCTACGTCAGGGACATCAATAGCACCTTCCATCTCTGGACCAGATAGACTGACATCTGCATCTGGAAGCTTTGCATCAATATTGACATCGGGACCTTCCACTTTCCCTCCACCGAATCCAAACTTGGGCATTTTAAATTTTGGCATGTGGAACGATCCACTGGGACCCTTAATATCTGCCTCTGGAACATCTATGTCCACCTTGGGCCCTTTGATCTCACCCTCTATATTAGCAGAAGGGAGGTCAATATCGTGGTCAGCTTTCACCTCTGGGCCTTTGTGATTCAAATCAAAATCAGGACCCTTGATCTTGGGCAATGTTATGGAAGGCATTGAAAACTTGAGTCCACCTGCTTTGGCATCAGGTCCCTCAATATCCACTTTAGGACCTTTAATATTCACATCCGGGCCTTTGAGATCACCCTCTAGATTGACATCTGGGACATCCACATCAGCTGTGCCCTTCGGGCCCTTGAATTTTAAATTGAAGTCTGGCTTTTCAAACTTGGGTCCGGATATATTGAAATCTGGCATTTTAAATTTCGGGCCTTTGATTTTACCAGAGCCTCCACCAACATCTAGATCTACGTCAGGGACATCAATAGCACCTTCTATCTCTGGACCAGATAGACTGACATCTGCATCTGGAAGCTTTGCATCAATGTTGACATCGGGACCTTCCACTTTCCCTCCACCGAATCCAAACTTGGGCATTTTAAATTTCGGCATGTGGAACGATCCACTGGGACCCTTAATATCTGCCTCTGGAACATCTATGTCCACCTTGGGCCCTTTGATCTCACCCTCTATATTAGCAGAAGGGAGGTCAATATCGTGGTCAGCTTTCACCTCTGGGCCTTTGAGATTCAAATCAAAATCAGGACCCTTGATCTTGGGCAATGTTATGGAAGGCATTGAAAACTTGAGTCCACCTGCTTTGGCATCAGGTCCCTCAATATCCACTTTAGGACCTTTAATATTCACATCCGGGCCTTTGAGATCACCCTCTAGATTGACATCCGGGACATCCACATCAGCTGTACCCTTCGGGCCCTTGAATTTTAAATTGAAGTCTGGCTTTTCAAACTTGGGTCCGGATATATTGAAATCTGGCATTTTAAATTTCGGGCCTTTGATTTTACCAGAGCCTCCACCAACATCTAGATCTACGTCAGGGACATCAATGTCACCTTCTATCTCTGGACCAGTTAGACTGACATCTGCATCTGGAAGTTTTGCATCAATATTGACATCGGGACCTTCCACTTTCCCTCCACCGAATCCAAACTTGGGCATTTTAAATTTCGGCATGTGGAACGATCCGCTGGGACCCTTAATATCTGCCTCTGGAACATCTATGTCCACCTTGGGCCCTTTGATCTCACCCTCTATATTAGCAGAAGGGAGGTCAATATCGTGGTCAGCTTTCACCTCTGGGCCTTTGAGACTGAAATCAAAATCAGGACCCTTGATCTTGGGCAATGTTATAGAAGGCATTGAAAACTTGAGTCCACCTGCTTTGGCATCAGGTCCCTCAATATCCACTTTAGGACCTTTAATATTCACATCTGGTCCTTTGAGATCACCCTCTAGATTAACATCCGGGACATCCACATCAGCTGTACCCTTCGGGCCCTTGAATTTTAAATTGAAGTCTGGCTTTTCAAACTTGGGTCCGGATATATTGAAATCTGGCATTTTAAATTTCGGGCCTTTGATTTTACCAGAGCCTCCACCAACATCTAGATCTACGTCAGGGACATCAATGTCACCTTCTATCTCTGGACCAGTTAGACTGACATCTGCATCTGGAAGATTTGCATCAATATTGACACCGGGACCTTCCACTTTCCCTCCACCGAATCCAAACTTGGGCATTTTAAATTTCGGCATGTGGAACGATCCGCTGGGACCCTTAATATCTGCCTCTGGAACATCTATGTCCACCTTGGGCCCTTTGATCTCACCCTCTGTATTAGCAGAAGGGACGTCAATATCGTGGTCAGCTTTAACCTCTGGGCCTTTCAGACTCAAATCAAAATCAGGACCCTTGATTTTGGGCAATGTTATGGAAGGCATTGAAAACTTGAGTCCACCTGCTTTGGCATCAGGTCCCTCAATGTCAACTTTAGGACCTTTAATATTCACATCTGGGCCTTTGAGATCACCCTCTAGATTGACATCCGGGACATCCACATCAGCTGTACCCTTCGGGCCCTTGAATTTTAAATTGAAGTCTGGCTTTTCAAATTTGGGTCCGGATATATTGAAATCTGGCATTTTAAATTTCGGGCCTTTGATTTTACCAGAGCCTCCACCAACATCTAGATCTACGTCAGGGACATCAATATTACCTTCTATCTCTGGACCAGATAGACTGACATCTGCATCTGGAAGCTTTGCATCAATATTGACATCGGGACCTTCCACTTTCCCTCCACCGAATCCAAACTTGGGCATTTTAAATTTTGGCATGTGGAACGATCCGCTGGGACCCTTAATATCTGCCTCTGGAACATCTATGTCCACCTTGGGTCCTTTGATCTCACCCTCTATATTAGCAGAAGGGAGGTCAATATCGTGGTCAGCTTTCACCTCTGGGCCTTTGAGACTCAAATCAAAATCTGGACCCTTGATTTTGGGCAATGTTATGGAAGGCATTGAAAACTTGAGTCCACCTGCTTTGGCATCTGGTCCCTCAATATCAACTTTAGGACCTTTAATATTCACATCTGGTCCTTTGAGATCACCCTGTAGATCAACATCAGGGACATCCACATCTGCTGTACCCTTCGGGCCCTTGAATTTCAAACTGAAGTCTGGCTTTTCAAATTTGGGTCCGGATATATTGAAATCTGGCATTTTAAATTTCGGGCCTTTGATTTTACCAGAGCCTCCACCAACATCTAGATCTACGTCAGGGACATCAATATTACCTTCTATCTCTGGACCAGTTAGACTGACATCTGCATCTGGAAGATTTGCATCAAAATTGACATCGGGACCTTCCACTTTCCCTCCACCGAATCCAAACTTGGGCATTTTAAATTTCGGCATGTGGAACGATCCGCTGGGACCCTTAATATCTGCCTCTGGAACATCTATGTCCACCTTGGGTCCTTTGATCTCACCCTCTATATTAGCAGAAGGGAGGTCAATATCGTGGTCAGCTTTCACCTCTGGGCCTTTGAGACTCAAATCAAAATCAGGACCCTTGATTTTGGGCAATGTTATGGAAGGCATTGAAAACTTGAGTCCACCTGCTTTGGCATCAGGTCCCTCAATATCAACTTTAGGACCTTTAATATTCACATCTGGTCCTTTGAGATCACCCTGTAGATTAACATCCGGGACATCCACATCTGCTGTACCCTTCGGGCCCTTGAATTTCAAACTGAAGTCTGGCTTTTCAAATTTGGGTCCGGATATATTGAAATCTGGCATTTTAAATTTCGGGCCTTTGATTTTACCAGAGCCTCCACCAACATCTAGATCTACGTCAGGGACATCAATATTACCTTCTATCTCTGGACCAGTTAGACTGACATCTGCATCTGGAAGATTTGCATCAATATTGACATCGGGACCTTCCACTTTCCCTCCACCGAATCCAAACTTGGGCATTTTAAATTTCGGCATGTGGAACGATCCACTGGGACCCTTAATATCTGCCTCTGGAACATCTATGTCCACCTTGGGCCCTTTGATCTCACCCTCTATATTAGCAGAAGGGAGGTCAATATCGTGGTCAGCTTTCACCTCTGGGCCTTTGAGACTCAAATCAAAATCAGGACCCTTGATCTTGGGCAATGTTATGGAAGGCATTGAAAACTTGAGTCCACCTGCTTTGGCATCAGGTCCCTCAATATCGACTTTAGGACCTTTAATATTCACATCTGGTCCTTTGAGATCACCCTCTAGATTGACATCCGGGACATTCACATCAGCTGTACCCTTCGGGCCCTTGAATTTTAAATTGAAGTCTGGCTTTTCAAACTTGGGTCCTGATATATTGAAATCTGGCATTTTAAATTTCGGGCCTTTGATTTTACCAGAGCCTCCACCAACATCTAGATCTACGTCAGGGACATCAGTAGCACCTTCTATCTCTGGACCAAATAGACTGACATCTGCATCTGGAAGCTTTGCATCAATATTGACATCGGGACCTTCCACTTTCCCTCCACCGAATCCAAACTTGGGCATTTTAAATTTTGGCATGTGGAACGATCCACTGGGACCCTCAATATCTGCCTCTGGAACATCTATGTCCACCTTGGGCCCTTTGATCTCACCCTCTGTATTAGCAGAAGGGAGGTCAATATCGTGGTCAGCTTTCACCTCTGGGCCTTTCAGACTCAAATCAAAATCAGGACCCTTGATCTTGGGCAATGTTATGGAAGGCATTGAAAACTTGAGTCCACCTGCTTTGGCATCAGGTCCCTCAATATCAACTTTAGGACCTTTAATATTCACATCTGGTCCTTTGAGATCACCCTCTAGATTGACATCCGGGACATCCACATCAGCTGTACCCTTCGGGCCCTTGAATTTTAAATTGAAGTCTGGCTTTTCAAACTTGGGTCCGGACATATTGAAATCTGGCATTTTAAATTTCGGGCCTTTGATTTTACCAGAGCCTCCACCAACATCTAGATCTACGTCAGGGACATCAATAGCACCTTCTATCTCTGGACCAGTTAGACTGATATCTGCATCTGGAAGCTTTGCATCAATATTGACATCGGGACCTTCCACTTTCCCTCCACCGAATCCAAACTTGGGCATTTTAAATTTCGGCATGTGGAACGATCCGCTGGGACCCTTAATATCTGCCTCTGGAACATCTATGTCCACCTTGGGCCCTTTGATCTCACCCTCTATATTAGCAGAAGGGAGGTCAATATCGTGGTCAGCTTTCACCTCGGGGCCTTTGAGACTCAAATCAAAATCAGGACCCTTGATTTTGGGCAATGTTATGGAAGGCATTGAAAACTTGAGTCCACCTGCTTTGGCATCAGGTCCCTCAATATCAACTTTAGGACCTTTAATATTCAAATCAGGTCCTTTGAGATCACCCTCTAGATTGACATCCGGGACATCCACGTCAGCTGTACCCTTCGGGCCCTTGAATTTTAAATTGAAGTCTGGCTTTTCAAACTTGGGTCCGGATATATTGAAATCTGGCATTTTAAATTTCGGGCCTTTGATTTTACCAGAGCCTCCACCAACATCTAGATCTACGTCAGGGACATCAATATTACCTTCTATCTCTGGACCAGTTAGACTGACATCTGCATCTGGAAGCTTTGCATCAATATTGACATCGGGACCTTCCACTTTCCCTCCACCGAATCCAAACTTGGGCATTTTAAATTTTGGCATGTGGAACGATCCACTGGGACCCTTAATATCTGCCTCTGGAACATCTATGTCCACCTTGGGCCCTTTGATCTCACCCTCTACCTTGCCAGAAGGGATGTCAATATCATGGTCAGCTTTCACCTCTGGGCCTTTCAGACTCAAATCAAAATCAGGACCTTTGATTTTGGGCAATGTTATGGAAGGCATTGAAAACTTGAGTCCACCTGCTTTGGCATCAGGTCCCTCAATGTCAGCTTTAGGGCCTTTAATATTCACATCCGGGCCTTTGAGGTCACCCTTTAGATTAACATCCGGGACATCCACATCAGCTGTGCCCTTTGGGCTCTTGAATTTCAAACTGAAATCTGGCTTTTCCAATTTGGGTCCTGATATGTTGACATCTGGCATTTTAAATTTCGGGCCTTTAATTTTACCAGAGCCTCCACCAACATCTAGATCTACGTCAGGAACATTTATAGCCCCTTCTATCTTTGGACCTGTTACACTGACATCTGCAGGAGTAAGACTGGAGTCAGTATTCATACTGGGACCTTCTGCTTTCCCTCCACCCAATCCAAATTTTGGCAGTTTAATCCTTGGCATCCGGAACTTTCCACCATGACCTTTGTTATCACCTTCAGGAACATCTATATTCACCTTGGGTTCTTTGCTCCCACCCCGTATCTTTGCAGAAGGGAGGTCAACATCATGGTTGCCTTTGAAATCTGGGCCCTTGAGACTCAGGTCAACATCAGGTGCCTTGAATTTAGGCAATGCTATGGAAGGCACTGAAATCTTGAGGCCACTTCCTTTTGTATCAGGTCCCTCAATGTCAACTTTAGGTCCTTTAATGTTCACCCCTGGACCTTTGAGATGACCCTGTAGATCAACATCAGGGACATCAACGTCGGCTGCAACTTTTGGGCCTTTGATTTTCACATCTAAATCTGGCTTATCAAACTTGGGTCCTGATATATTGAAATCTGGCATTTTAAATTTCGGGCCTTTGATTTTACCAGAGCCTCCACCAACATCTAGATCGACGTCAGGGACATCAATATTACCTTCTATCTCTGGACCAGTTAGACTGACATCTGCATCTGGAAGATTTGCATCAATATTGACATCGGGACCTTCCACTTTCCCTCCACCGAATCCAAACTTGGGCATTTTAAATTTCGGCATGTGGAACGATCCACTGGGACCCTTAATATCTGCCTCTGGAACGTCTAGGTCCACCTTGGGCCCTTTGATCTCACCCTCTATATTAGCAGAAGGGAGGTCAATATCGTGGTCAGCTTTCACCTCTGGGCCTTTGAGACTCAAATCAAAATCAGGACCCTTGATTTTGGGCAATGTTATGGAAGGCATTGAAAACTTGAGTCCACCTGATTTGGCATCAGGTCCCTCAATATCGACTTTAGGACCTTTAATATTCACATCCGGGCCTTTGAGATCACCCTCTAGATTGACATCCGGGACATCCACATCAGCTGTACCCTTCGGGCCCTTGAATTTTAAATTGAAGTCTGGCTTTTCAAATTTGGGTCCTGATATATTGAAATCTGGCATTTTAAATTTCGGGCCTTTGATTTTACCAGAGCCTCCACCAACATCTAGATCTACGTCAGGGACATCAATAGCACCTTCTATCTCTGGACCAGTTAGACTGACATCTGCATCTGGAAGCTTTGCATCAATATTGACATCGGGACCTTCCACTTTCCCTCCACCGAATCCAAACTTGGGCATTTTAAATTTCGGCATGTGGAACGATCCACTGGGATCCTTAATATCTGCCTCTGGAACATCTATGTCCACCTTGGGCCCTTTGATCTCACCCTCTATATTAGCAGAAGGGAGGTCAATATCGTGGTCAGCTTTCACCTCTGGGCCTTTGAGACTCAAATCAAAATCAGGACTCTTGATCTTGGGCAATGTTATGGAAGGCATTGAAAACTTGAGTCCACCTGCTTTGGCATCAGGTCCCTCAATGTCAACTTTAGGGCCTTTAATATTCACATCTGGGCCTTTGAGATCACCCGCTAGATTGATATCCGGGACATCCACATCAGCTGTGCCCTTGGGGCCCTTGAATTTCAAACTGAAATCTGGCTTTTCCAATTTGGGTCCGGATATATTGAAATCTGGCATTTTCAATTTCGGGCCTTTGATTTTGCCAGAGCCTCCACCAACATCTAGATCTACGTCAGGGACATCAATAGCACCTTCTATGTCTGGACCAGTTAGACTGACACCTGCATCTGGAAGTTTTGCATCAATATTGACATCGGGACCTTCCACTTTCCCTCCACCGAATCCAAACTTGGGCATTTTAAATTTCGGCATGTGGAACGATCCACTGGGACCCTTAATATCTGCCTCTGGAACATCTATGTCCACCTTGGGCCCTTTGATCTCACCCTCTATATTAGCAGAAGGGAGGTCAATATCGTGGTCAGCTTTCACCTCTGGGCCTTTCAGACTCAAATCAAAATCAGGACCCTTGATCTTGGGCAATGTTATGGAAGGCATTGAAAACTTGAGTCCACCTGCTTTGGCATCAGGTCCCTCAATATCAACTTTAGGACCTTTAATATTCACATCTGATCCTTTGAGATCACCCTCTAGATTAACATCCGGGACATCCACATCAGCTGTACCCTTCGGGCCCTTGAATTTTAAATTGAAGTCTGGCTTTTCAAACTTGGGTCCGGATATATTGAAATCTGGCATTTTAAATTTCGGGCCTTTGATTTTACCAGAGCCTCCGCCAACATCTAGATCTACGTCAGGGACATCAATGTCACCTTCTATCTCTGGACCAGTTAGACTGACGTCTGCATCTGGAATGTTTGCATCAATATTGACATCGGGACCTTCCACTTTCCCTCCACCAAATCCAAACTTGGGCATTTTAAATTTCGGCATGTGGAACGATCCACTGGGACCCTTAGTATCTGCCTCTGGAACATCTATGTCCACCTTGGGCCCTTTGATCCCACCCTCTACTTGGCCAGAAGGGAGGTCAATATCGTAGTCAGCTTTCACCTCTGGACCTTGGAGATTCAAATCAAAATCAGGCCCCTTGATTTTGGGCAATGTTATGGAAGGCATTGAAAACTTGAGTCCACCTGCTTTGGCATCAGGTCCCTCAATATCAACTTTAGGACCTTTAATATTCACATCCGGGCCTTTGAGATCGCCCTCTAGATTAACATCTGGGACATCCAAATCAGCTGTGCCCTTCGGGCCCTTGAATTTCAAATTGAAATCTGGCTTTTCCAATTTGGGTCCGGATATATTGAAATCTGGCATTTTAAATTTCGGGCCTTTGATTTTACCAGAGCCTCCTCCAACATCTAGATCTACGTCAGGGACATCAATAGCACCATCTATGTCTGGACCAGTTAGACTGACACCTGCATCTGGAAGTTTTGCATCAATATTGACATCGGGACCTTCTACTTTCCCTCCACCAAATCCAAACTTGGGCATTTTAAACTTCGGCATGTGGAACGATCCGCTGGGACCCTTAATATCTGCCTCTGGAACATCTATGTCCACCTTGGGCCCTTTGATCTCACCCTCTATATTCGTAGAAGGGAGGTCAATATCGTGGTCAGCTTTCACCTCTGGGCCTTTCAGACTCAAATCAAAATCAGGACTCTTGATCTTGGGCAATGTTATGGAAGGCATTGAAAACTTGAGTCCACCTGCTTTGGCATCAGGTCCCTCAATATCAACTTTAGGACCTTTAATATTCAAATCAGGTCCTTTGAGATCACCCTCTAGATTAACATCCGGGACATCCACATCAGCTGTACCCTTCGGGCCCTTGAATTTCAAACTGAAGTCTGGCTTTTCAAACTTGGGTCCTGATATATTGAAATCTGGCGTTTTAAATTTCGGGCCTTTGATTTTACCAGAGCCTCCACCAACATCGAGATCTACGTCGGGGACATCAATATCTCCTTCTATGTTTGGACCCGTTAGAGTGACATCTGCATCTGGAAGCTTTGCATCAATGTTGACATCGGGACCTTCCACTTTCCCTCCACCGAATCCAAACTTGGGCATTTTAAATTTCGGCATGTGGAACGATCCACTGGGACCCTTAATATCTGCCTCTGGAACATCTATGTCCACCTTGGGCCCTTTGATCTCACCCTCTATATTAGCAGAAGGGAGGTCAATATCGTGGTCAGCTTTCAACTCTCGGCCTTTGACATTCAAATCAAGATCAGGACCCTTGATCTTGGGCAATGTTATGGAAGGCATTGAAAACTTGAGTCCACCTGCTTTGGCATCAGGTCCCTCAATGTCAACTTTAGGACCTTTAATATTCACATCTGGGCCTTTGAGATCACCCTCTAGATTGACATCCGGGACATCTACATCAGCTGTACCTTTCGGGCCCTTGAATTTTAAATTGAAGTCTGGGTTTTCAAATTTGGGTCCGGATATATTGAAATCTGGCATTTTAAATTTCGGGCCTTTGATTTTACCAGAGCCTCCACCAACATCGAGATCTACGTCGGGGACATCAATATCTCCTTCTATGTTTGGACCCGTTAGAGTGACATCTGCATCTGGAAGCTTTGCATCAATATTGACATCGGAACCTTCCACTTTCCCTCCACCGAATCCAAACTTGGGCATTTTAAATTTCGGCATGTGGAACGATCCACTGGGACCCTTAACATCTGCCTCTGGAACATCTATGTCCACCTTGGGCCCTTTGATCTCACCCTCTATATTAGCAGTAGGGAGGTCAATATCGTGGTCAGCTTTCAACTCTCGGCCTTTGACATTCAAATCAAGATCAGGACCCTTGATCTTGGGCAATGTTATGGAAGGCATTGAAAACTTGAGTCCACCTGCTTTGGCATCAGGTCCCTCAATATCAACTTTAGGACCTTTAATATTCACATCCGAGCCTTTGAGATCACCCTCTAGATTGACATCCGGGACATCCACATCAGCTGTACCCTTCGGGCCCTTGAATTTCAAACTGAAATCTGGCTTTTCAAACTTGGGTCCTGATATGTTGACATCTGGCATTTTAAATTTCGGGCCTTTAATTTTACCAGAGCCTCCACCAACATCTAGATCTACGTCAGGGACATCAATGTCACCTTCTATCTTTGGACCAGTTAGACTGACAACTGCATCTGGAAGATTTGCATCAATATTGACGTCAGGACCTTCTGGTTTCCCTGCACCGAATCCAAAGTTTGTCTTTTTAAATTTCGGAATGTGGAACTTTCCACTGTGACCCTTCATATCTGCCTCTGGAAGATCTATGTCCACCTTAGGTCCTGTGATCTCACCCTCTATTTTGGTAGCGTAGGGATCAATATCGTGGTCTGCTTTCACTTTGGGACCTTTGAGATCACCCTCTAGATTAACATCCGGGACATCCACATCTGGTGTGCCCTTTGTGCCCTTGAATTTCCAACTGAAATCTGGCTTTTCAAACTTGGGTCCTGATATATTGAAATCTGGCATTTTAAATTTAACGCCTTCTCTTTTAGCTGATCCTCCACCAACATCTAGATCCACATCAGGGACATCAACATTACCTTCTATCTTTGGACCAGTTAGACTGATATCTGCAGCTGGAACATTTGCACCAACATTGACTTCGGGTCCTTCTACTTTACCTCCACCAAATCCGAATTTGGGCATTTTAAATTTTGGCATATGGATTGATCCACTTGGACCCTTGATGTCAGCTTCAGGAAGATCTATTTCCACCTTGGGTCCCTTGATCTCACCTTCAATGCTTTCAGAAGGAAGGGCATCATCATGCGCAGCTTTCACCTCTGGATCTTTGAGATTCAAATCAAACTCGGGTGTCTTGATATTGGGCAATCCTGTGGAAAGCATTGAAATATTTAGGCCGTTTCCTTTGGCGTTAGGTCCCTCAATATTAACTTTGGGACCTTTAATGTTCATATCTGGGCCTTTGAGATCACCTTCCAGATTAACATCAGGGACATCCGTATGTTCTGTGGCATTTGGGCCTCTGAATTTCAGATTGAATTCTGGTGGTTCAGTCTTGGGTCCTGAAATACTTAAGTCTGTCATTTTAAATTTCGGGTCTTTGATTTTACTGGAACCTGCATCAATGCCAACATCTACAACAGGTACATCAAGAACACCTTCTATCTTTGGACCAGGTAGAATGGCATCTGTAGTGGGAAGATTCGCATCAATATTGACATCCGGACTTGTTACTTTCCCTCCACCAATTCCAAACATCGGCATTTTGACTTTGGGCTGATGGAATGTTCCACTAAGGCCCTTAATATCAGCCTCAGGAACATCCACATCCACATTGGGTCCTTTAATCTCACTCACAATACTAGCAGAAGGGAGGTTAGCATCATGGTCAGTTTTCGCCTGTGGTCCTTTAAGACTCAAATCAATGCCAGGAGCCCTTCCCCTGGGTGAACCTATTGAAGGCATCGAAAACGTGAGGTCGCTACCTTTGGCATCAGGTTCCTTAATATCAATCTTAGGCCCTTTAATATTCACATCTGAGCCTTTGAAAACACTCTCTAGATTTATATTAGGGACATTAACATCTGCTGTGCTTTGTGGGCCTTTGGGTTTCAGATTGATATCTGGCTTTTTGATCTTTGGTCCTGAGATGCTTAAGTCTGGCATCTTTAAATTAGGGCCTTTGATTTTACTAGACCCTCCTCTGACATTTAAATCTACATCAGGTATATGAACATCACCTTTTATCTTTGGTCCCTTTAAATCCGAATTTGTACTCTGCCATCTAATATCAGTGTCTGGTATATCTGTTTCTATATCTATTTTGGGCTCTTTGATTTCTCCCTTAATATTTGCTAACGGAAGGTCAGTGCTATGGTCACCTTTTCCTATTGACACTTTCAGATTTAAGTCAGTGTCTGCAGTGGGCATATTCATAGAAGGCACTGAAAACTTAAGCTCCTTTTCTCTGATGTCCGGTTGCTTGATACCAACTTGTGAATCGCTAGTATTCAGATTTAGACCTTTGCTGTCAACCTGTAGATTGATGTCAGGTAATCCAACTTGTGGACCTTTCTGCTCCAAAGAAATATCAGGCATTGTCACCTTGGGCCCAGAGATAGTGAATCCTGTCTTGTTAAATGTAGGACTTTTGATGCCACTCTCCACTTCAATGTCAGGCACATTTACTGTTGCTTTTGCGCCTTTGCCTTCCAGATTAAAATCAGGTTCACGAGTTTTGTACCTGATTCCTGGAAAGTTAAAATTCGTGCTTTTGATTTCAGTAGCACCCCTTCCCACATTCAGATCTACTGCAGGTATTTCAACATTGCCTTCTGTCCTTGGTCCAGATATTTTAATATCTGCCTCAGGAACATTCATACCGATATTCAGATCTGGTGCTTCTGTTTTTGTCCATGTATTTGTGTTTACATCTGAGCCTGAAACACTGATGTTTGGTGTCTTCATTTTGATATTTAATTTCCCATCTTGTGTGTTGAAACCTGAGCCTTCAAGCTGCACTTTTAACTTTTGACCATCAATTTTTGGACCTTTTAAATTGTCACCATTTCCAGATACATTAAGATCAGCATCAGTGTTTGGGGAAGCAATGACTGTTTTTGCTCCACTTGTATTAATATCAATAACAGGATCTTTCACATTTGTCATTCCAGCTTTGTAGTCAAGATCTGTTGTTTGCATTGTTCTTCCACCTCCTGCTATATTGAGCTGTGGCATATGGAAAGTAGCCTGGCCATGTTCCATATCTGGTCCAGTTACCTCTACAACTTTTGTTTTCACAATGTGCATTGTGCGAGTGGTCCGTTGGCCATCTCCCATTTGAAGTTTCAGAACTTCAGTGCCTGGGAGATTTACACCTACATCCATCTCTGATGTTTCCAGTTTTGGCTCTGATCTCTCATTGGTGACTTGTTCATATCTTGGAACTTTTATTTTAAATTCTGGATTCTGGATGTCTGTGTCCATTATGACTGTAGGGCCAGAAGTATGAATAGTACGTGTAATAACCTTTCTGGTGATATGAACATTGGAAGTTCTGTCGCCTTGATCTGATGCCTCTGACCCATCTTCTGACTTCAGATGAGGCTTGATTTTTGTTCTGAAAATCCTTTGATAGTCTTCATCATCTCCACTCTAGAGGAAATATAAAATCTTGTGTCATATCCATGTTTTTGTTTTTATATCAGTGAATTTTTCAAGCTTCCATCCAGGACAGTTTTGTCCTAGATTCAGGCCTGTGCTGATCTAGTCAATCTCAGCTAGTACGGCAGCACAAGAGCTGGGAAGGAAACAAAATATCAACCAGAATATCCACTTTAACACTTGTTGAGTGATTCTGTTGGAAAGGGGTTGTGTGTGGACATTCAACGAGGTTAGGATCAAGCTTAGTTGTAATATGTTTGTTTGTCCACAACTGAAATGTCTATGTTTATATATAATGCACCTCTTCCAATCTGTCCCTTCCCCACCAGTAATAACTGCATGGGCAATGTGAACCTTTTGAGGCTATCAGGAGACACGTTGTGCTTATTTGGGTGCCACTGTATTTTTTACTGGCAAAGTTCAAGAAGTGTGCATGTGCAGAACTTTCTTATATGCTCAATGTAAACCTTTTAGGGTGTCAGGACATATAGCCCATGATAAATGACTGAGGTTTGGAGGTCCATAAGCTGCAGGAAGATTGAGCTCCTTCAGGAGTGATGGGGAAGACTTACAGAAATATGTGTACAAGGATATAAAAGAAAAATATATTAGAGTGCTTACTGATTGCGTCTGATACTGCATGACTTCACTATTGGGAGGGTCTAATTATAATGCAATAAATTTACAGTTGCAGTTTCTTTTAAAGTGAATATTGGAATTTATAATAAATAAATTTGATGAGTTATGCACGGATTTTAGAGTTCTACATGGATGTTGGAAGTTTCCAGGAATTTTATTTCCACAGAGTTGAGTATTATTTTGTTATTTTTAATATAAAACTCTGCCACATCAGGTGACATTGTAAGATAAATGCAGAGGTGCAATCTGAAGAAGTGCTTTTCATCAATGCCTCTAGAGGGCAGCATATGAGGCTGCGAAAATAGGATGTCCTTTCATTTCTAATTATTGGGGAAAACAGTTTTTAGAAAGGTTCAGAGTTTTGTGCCATGAACTGCATCCCCTGTTTCATTTATTGGTTTCTCTACAGTGTTGTCCTCTCCATTTTTTCCCAGTTGTATCCTTGACTGGGTGACCTTATTTAAGTAACCAATTTTTTTTTCTGATTCTCTACAGTGTGGAAACGGGCCCTTCGGCTCAACAAGTCCACATTGTCCCTTGAAGCATCCCACCCAGACCCATCCCCCTCTAACCCACACACCTCTCAGTTATTGAACATACTTGTATTTATGTATGGACATAAAAATTAGGAGCCGGGGTGGTATAGTAGGTCAGTAGTTAGCTGCCCCACAGGGCCAGGGAACTGGGTTTAATTCCACCATTGGACAACTGTGTGGAGTTTTCACATTCTCCCCATGTCTGTGTGAGTCTCATCTGGGTGCTCCAGTTTCCTCCCACAATCCCAAGATGTGCAGTTTAGTTGGATTGACTATGCTAAATTGCTCACAGGGTCCAGGGATGTGCAGGATAAGTGGATTAGCCATGGGAAATGCAGGGATATGCTAGTGGGGTGGGTCTGGGTGGGCTGATTTTGGGAGAGTCAGTGTGGACTCGATGGGCCAAATGGCCTGCTTCCACACTATAGGGCTTATATGTGTATGCTATTTGGCCCCTGGATTCTGCTTTATCAATTATTATGATCAAGGCTGATTCAATCATGGTTCAACTCCACATTCCTGCCTACCTTTGAAATGGATCCTCCTCTCCACTCACAATTATATTTAGTTGACCGTGGGTGAACAGACTTTTCACCCGTGGAAGCCACACAAAGAAAGCTTGCATCTTAGTCACATGCGTTCACTACTCATTTCAATCAGGAGCACGAACACTGGGACAATTATCCTGTCATTATTCAGAAAGTGACTTCAATTGTAGTGTCTCCTACCTTCTGATTAACTCACTCAGCACAGTCCCGGATGGAATCTTCACCGTCCTTGTCTGTATCATCCATGAGTAACTGGGAAGTCTCACTTATTTATTTCATAATTCAACCCCATGTTCCCTCCTGTTATGCACGAAAATAAAGCTAACAAATGCTACTTTGAAACTGCTTGCATTCTTGGAGCTACAGTCATGCCACTGAGTGTGCCATGCAGTATGTCCCACAGAACCAAGGACTTCCAAATGGTCTAGACCCACTCTTCCTTGAAATTTGTAGGAAGTATAAAAAGCGGCATCATTCTGTAACCCCAAATTGTAAATGAAAGCACTAATTAATTATGACTTTACTCCATAATGCGCTGTACATACCAGTACAGCATCTGGACTTGTAGCTTCAAGTCGTTCTGGGTTCCACGAATAACTTCCCCCAGGAGAAAGCTTTTCTCCTTTTCGATGTAGCTTCAATCCCACTGTGTGTCGATCTACAGTTTCTAATATTTTCTGTGCTTCTTCATATCCCATGTCATCAAAGTAGATAGTTGCACTTACAATCTGGTCACCTAAGAGAAAGAGGTCATATTTATACATTTACACATCGTCTTTCAAGCTCACTGAATGTTTAAAAGCATTAAGAGCCTTTAGGGTAAAAGCCAAGCTCAGCGCAGGCATAATAGGTCTGCTAGGGTTAAAAACTGCAAAAGTTCATGATGTGAATGCTGTCCAGTGTGAATCTATGACATACAGAAAAAGTTCCTAGTCTGTGCTGAGTTAACTAAATAATCTCAGCTGAGCTGGAAGAACTATAATAATCTTCATTGACCCAGCCTGTAGCTTTTTAATATTTGTTCATGGGGTGGAGCATTGCTGGCTCAACCAGCATTTAGTGCCCATCCTTAATCACCCCTGGAAAAAGTGTGTATTGTCTTCTTCAGGCACTGCAATTTCTGGGTTGTAGGGGGACCCACAGAGCTGTTAGGTAAGGAGTCCTAGAATTTTGACCTAGTGTTAGTGACGGAATTGCAATATAACTCCATGTCATCATGGTGTGTGGCTTGGAGAGGAACTAGTAGGTGTCAGTATCTGTTGCCCTTGACTTTCTTGGTGGTAGAGTTCATGGGATTAGAAGGTGTTGTTTGGTAGTGTCGGTGAGCTGCTGTAGTTGGTATACGCTCATTGCCACTGTGAACTCTATTCGCTGACTCCTACTGAAATGCGAAGGTATTTCTGGATATTGAGGATAGAATTGTAGCTTGGTTGTGATGTTCAACAACTTGTCAATGCTCATTGTCATAAGTTTTGATCAACTAGGTGATATACTATAGCGAGCCACTGAAATCTGCATCTGTAAAAAGTCAGAGTCTGCAGAAATTAAAAACCCAAAGAACTGTGGATGCTGGAAATCAGGCACACAAACAGAAATTGTGGAAAGTGGAATTAGCAGGCCTGGCAGCATTCCAGACCTGCAATGAGAAAGCCAAATTAATGTATTGGGTCCAGTGATCCTAAAGAAACAAAGTCTTCATTAACACATAATAGGCTTTGTCAATAGCAGAAGAAAATTGATACATAATATCAGCCATGGCCCAAAACTGACTAATAGATTCCAAAGTTCCCTAATATACTCGAGCCACCTCAACTGCTTTTACTTAACAATTAAACTTTGCAGCTTTGAAGGAGCACTAGGAAAACTAGCAACGCAGAGCAGAATCATACCTTCCTTCATCACTCCACTCTTTCCCGCAGGAGAATTCTGCACCACATCCTTAATGAAGATCCCTTCGTCACCACCACTTATACTGAACCCATGGGCAGCTGCTCCTGACCAGTTTGGGAGCAGCACATCTAAGTCATCGTCCTTTTTAGCCATCTGCCAAAATCAGGAACAGTAAAGTATTAGCCAATCCCAGCTCCTTGAAGGAAAGCTGGAAGATGAGATATGTGCTACTGTCAGCCTATCTGAATTGGGCATTGCCACTGTTGCATTGCTTATGAAAAACAAAGTTCAATGCATAGAACTGTGAAGTGATACATTTTGATGGCAAGATTGGATAGAGATGATGCTAACTAAATGCACAAAATTAAAGGAGATGCAAGAAAGAAACCTGGGAAGTTTTTTTTAATTTTTGGAGACGGAAAGACAGGTTAACAAAGCATAAAGCATAGGGTGTTCTGAATTAAATTAAGGAAATAATAACTAAAATTTATAATACATTGTTTGACCCCAATAGGGTTTTGTTTTCTATTCTGGGAACCACATTTTAGGCAGGATATGAAGGCTTTGAAGAAGGTACAGAAAGTATTTACTCAAATTGTTACAGTCAGGGCATCAGACAATGGGGTACATCAGGGCTCAATAACTGGGGCCCCGAGGTCTAGAAGGAATGTACTCCCATCAGGTGTGAGACCAGGACTTCTGTGCCGCCCTGATTATAGTTGCCTAGAGAGAACAGAGACCTGGGTTGTTCTCCTTTAAAACAGATCAGGCAAAGAGGACATTTCATAAAGGTGTTTGAAATTGTGCAGGACTTCGATAGATTAAAGACAGAGAAACAGTTTCTAGAGTCTGAAAGGTTGATAATCAGAAGGAACAGATTTAAGCTGACTGGTAATAGAGAACCAGAAATGACGGGGCAAATTTTTTATGTAACAAGCAAGTAGGATTTGCAAAGTGCAGCCTGATAGGGTGGTGAAAACATACCAGTAATAGGGAATTGGAGAGACATTTGATGGAAAGAAAATTGTAGGGATATGGGTTTAGAGTCAGAACCAACAGAATCACTTTTCAAAACAGCTACTATAGACTCATTAGGTGAAATAGCCTCCTACTGAGCTTTACTATTCAGCACTTTTTTCACCAGGATGGCTCTGTGGTGAATCTGCCCTCTGGTATGGTACTAAGTAGGTGAACAATACCCCAGACTCCAATGCTGTGTGTGCCAAGTTAATTTAGCTAACGGGATGAAGGTATTGGTCATTCATTTGTCTTTAGTACTTTTGAATTTGAAGAAGAAGGAATTAATATTTTTCCCTGATTGCTAGAGAGTTAGAAGTTACACATTTATTGATATTGGATAGGGATACTGCGAAAAAGGAAACTATGACGCTATCAGGTAGGAGTTGGGAAGTACAGATTGGGAGCAATTGTTCCACAGAAAGGGCACAACAGACATGTGGAGACTGTTTAAGGAGCAGTTGTTGCGAGTGATGTATAAATTTGGCAGGATTGACTGCCACAAGGGGTCATAGTTTGAAGGTGTTGGGAGGAAGGTATAGGGGAGACGTCAAAGGGAGGTTCTTCACCCAGAGAGTTGTGAGCGCATGGAATAGTTTACCAGTGGAAGTCATGGAAGCAGAGTCATTAGTGACATTTAAGCGACTGCTGGACATGCACATGGACAGCAGTGAATGTAGGTTAGGTTATTTTATTTTTGGATTAGGATTATTCCATGGCACAACATCGTGGGCCGAAGGGCCCGTACTGTGCTGCACTTTTCTATGTTCTACGTTCTATGTTCTATATCAGGCTTGGGAATGATGTCTCGACAGTCGAAGAGCCTTCCAATGCGCAGTCCTTTTGTTCAATTAAGAAGATTGATCACTTGAGCAAAATGCCAGAAAATGCCAACAGTTGTGCAACGGTAGCTCAGTGATTAGCACTGCAGCCTCACAGCACCAGGGACCCAGATTCAATTCCAGCCTCGGGTGACTGTCTGTGTGGAGTTTGCACATTCTCCCTGTGCCTGTGTGGGTTTCCTCCAGGTGCTCCAGTTTCCTCCCATAGTCCTAAAATGGGTAGGCTAGGTGGATTGACTATGCTAAATCCCCTGTAGTGTTTAGGGATGTGGAGATTAGGTGGGTTATAGGGGAATGAGTCTGGGTGGGCTACTCTGAGGGTCGTGTGGGTTTGTTGGGCTGAAGCGCCTGTAGGGATTCAAACTTCCACATGCTCAGCCACATAAAACAGAGAAATAGATGAGGAGAAATTACAGCAGGATGAGTCTGCTTTATAAATATAAGAATTTGTAATGGAAAAAGCTAACATGTTAGAAAGCGCACATTTGTAGATAGGAATTGCATACTGGCATTAGATTATGTGAAATATATATTTTATAATCAAACTTCTAAAGGTTTTTATGGCATATCTGTGGAGTAGGTGGGACTTGAACCCAGGTGTCCTGGCTCAGAAGAAGGGGCACTATCATGTACCTCAAGAACCTACTTTGATTATTTTATGTTGTTTCATTAGCTATGGGCTGCAGGTGCATTGGGTTTGAAGACCATGAAATAATTGGACCAAACCAGAGTTCAAATTTAAATAATACACTTCCTCCTTGTTTTGTATAATTTTACATTCTTACTTGTAGTAAATTAGCAAAGCTTACAGTAATTTTTAAGTATGGAGCTAGCTGAAGTACTGGAGTTTCTCTTCAGGTGATGCAGGAGATGTAAAACTGACCCACTGTCTAGTGGTTTCAATTACAGCGTAACAGGTTGAAACAGACAGTTTCAGTTAAAATGTACGTATAACAATGTAAGGTTGGGAAGGTTGGTAATAGGACAGGGCTTTGTAAAGAGAAAATAAATGCAGGCATTGATTTTAAAAATATGATAATAGTGTCTCCACCACCTTTTGCTGCTATGCTTTGCATCAGACTTTTTTTTAATTTCCCCAGCAAAAAAAACTGTCTAATTGGCTTTAAATATTTCTTGCCTGTAACCGCCTGGAGATAAGGAATTCCCATCAATTAGATTTAAGCTTTTAAAAGACCAGGTTGTTAACAGCCAAATTAATACCATGTACTATGGAATAATGTTCTTAAAAAATTGTGGCTCATCTGATGACTCATGGAGAATCTGCTGGTATTTTCTCAATTAAGCAACTCCTTCAAATGGGACGTTGTTCATAGAAGATAGAACATAGAAAAGTACAGCACAGTACAGGCCCTTCGGCCCACGATGTTGTGCCGTGGAATAATCCTAATCCAAAAATAATCTAACCTACATTCCCCTCAATTCACTGCTGTCCATGTGCATGTCCAGCAGTTGCTTAAATGTCACTAATGACTCCAACAAGCACATTTGTGTGCCACTGGGGTGTAAGGAGTAGACAACTGGAAAGAACATACCTTTGTGCAGTTTCTCTGTCTCTGAAATATGAAACAAAATCGCTGCCGGTTCTTTGGTTGGTGCAAGATATATTACTTCACTTTTGTGCTTGCTTCAGGCTCACAGCACTGGAAAAGAACAGCAATGGTCAAGATTCAGCAAACTCCACAAGATTTATTCTAAATCCCATGTAACATCTATAAATCTGATCATTTGATTTACATTTATATAGAGTAAAATCTTTTCACCCAGAAGATGGTAGGTAATAGAATTCACTGCCCGTTTTGGTGGTTAAGGCAGAAAACTTCAACTCATTTAAACTGAACCTGGATCTGTAGCTAAAGCACTGCAATCTGCAATGCTATGGACCTGGAAAGTGAGATTAGAACTAAATTAATATATAATTGATTAGAAAGGGCAGCCAGTTTATTTATTTTGTTAGTGTTTATTCAGCTGGCCCAGACATGAAAGGCTGAATGCTCTCTTTCTATGTCCTCGAGTCTCATGGTTCTGTGGCTCCAGAAAAATGGTTAGGAAAGCTGCTGGATTCTCATAACAATATACCTCATTCAAGGAAATTGAAACCATTACCCTTACCCATGACATGCGACTGTGTTTAGTGCGTTGGGGCATTTAACCAACAGGGTGCCAGATGGAAGTGATCAGGTAAGTTTGGGAAGATTGCATGAGAAAATCTGCTAGGGCTCATGGAGAGAAACCCCACAGGAAAGTAGCCAAGATTGACACTTGGTTAATTCCTTTGTTGAATGGGTCTGTTTGGCTCAATTGATTACAAAGTCATAGGAGAGAAGCTTGGTTTTAGTTGTGCTTCCTGGTGGCCCAGACAGGACATTTGAGAAGATCGATCAGCAATTTCTCAATGGAAACCTCCTGCATTCAAAGGATTTCCGAGCTTAAAAACCTCCTGATCTGTCGAAAATGGTAATGAGTTTTCTTAATTACAAGAGAGGGGTCTGCCTCTTTCAGCAGAACAGAGTATAAGGGCATGTCACATAGGCTTTCACATCTGTACCCTTTTGTTTGTCAGATCAATGATGATGACTAAAAGCTTGCTTTCCCCCTGATGACTTTGTAATTAATTGAGTCAAACAGACACGTTCAACAAAGAAATCAACGAAGTGTCAGTCTTGGCAACATTCCTGGAGGATTTCTCTCCATGAGCCCAAGCAGATTTTCTCATGCTATCTTCCTAAACTCATTTCATTACTTCCCTCTGGTATCCTGTTGGTTTAATTCCCCTACTCACTACAGGCAGAAGTATTGGCCACTGCCAGGACCTCCCAAGTTTTCTGGCACTGCCACCATCTTTAAAGACCAGACATGCACTTGATCATGTGCTGGCAGTTTGCAGCTGCCCTGAACAATTCCTGTCAATTATCCCAGTCATGTCAGACAAAGGAAAATTTGACATCGACTTTGCTGACTGGGAGGTCCTGGTGGAGAAGGGTGCATGGGATCATTGTCCTTGGAGCATCCACTGAGATATATTGGTACCTGGTGTCCAAGATGGAGGGTGACCTGGATTTGCCAGCTTACCTAAAACTTTCATGTCAGGAATTGTTGCTGTCTAGTTAAATCCAGCAAGTGGAAGAGTGGTAGCTCTACATTGGTAAGGCAATATCACATAAAAGTAATGATGTTGGTGTATGCTAATGCAGGCAAATATGTCTCTTGCCACTCACTAGCGAGAGTCTCATCTTGCCATTCAGCATGTGGCTGGAAAATTAGATAACCTGCTGACAGAATTGACTGGTTACATGAAGTAGGCTTTTGCAGTGGATCTCCATGGATGCAGATAAGGCAAAACAAAAATCAACTAAAGCCAATTTCTTTACTTATCATCAAGCAACGACAGGATAAGGCTAGCCTGTGATGACCACCATGGTTTGTTGGCCATGCAGGACCAATCTAAACTGATTGGGAAAGGAACCAGCAGTGTCATGAAAAAAAAGCTTTTCTACAGTATGCTTAGAGTATGGACTGCCTTTCTTGGGAAACATGGGAGGTGTATTGAAAAAAAGGAAAAACTTTGAAAAAAAGAAAGGAAATGGGGGGGCATTGGAACTTGTGGATTGCTATTACAGAGCGCCAACAAAGACACTTTAGACAAAATGGCTTTATTCCATGCTGTAACCATTCCTGTGATTCTATGACGGTCACTTTGTTCTTCCTATAAGAAAATGCCATCCATTTAAAGCATGATGTCAGAACGTCAGCCAAGGAAAAATCCCCAAGTACGAATTAGTACCTTGAGGAGAAGGAAATTCTTAACGTTGACATTGGGAGTTGAACTTAAATTTCCATGCAAAGTCTTGTTTTCCTGAGTTCAAACATTCCTCACTTTGATGAGCACAAAAGCTTCAAAAAAAATCTAGACCAGGACAAACTGCTTTGGAAACAGAATTATTTTGCACCAGTTACATTCTGGAGGATTAAAATGCTGGTGTTTTGACAGCTGTGAAGGAAGTGTAGCTTTCAAAGGGTCAATTCCAGTTCTATCCAGTGATGCTTTCCTCATACATAGCATGCTGGGGCCAGTCTCACATTGCTGCCAACATTAAGTCAACAACTGCCCTTCTAATTTGACAAACCTCTGCTTTAATCTGATTAAAACCTTTTTCACTATTGCAAAACACAAAAGAACAATCTTTCAACAACTTAAGAGTTTGCAACACTCCCAGCCAAATCACTGCTTTGAGATCTAAGGTTGCCTCTCATTAGGGTCATAGACATGTACAGCATGGAAACAGACCCTTTGATCCAACTTGTCCATGCCAACCAGATACCTTAAATTAATTCAGTCCCATTTGCCAACATTTTGCCTATAGCCCTTTAAACCCTTCCTATTCATGTACTCATCCAGATACCTTTTAAATGTTATAATTGTACCAGCCTCCATGATTTCCTGTGGCAGTTTATTCTCTTGAACAGGGCTAATTTTCCTGCACTTTTTCTAAACAGTCTTGTGGAGTCTTCCACATTCATAAGACAGGCCAGCAAGGGTCTCTTTATCTAGGCCCATATGAGGAACTGGGGATTCAGGTATTGCAAGACACCTGTGGATTTGTAATTTACTATGAGATTGGGAAAGAAAAGCATCGGATGTAAAGCCTTGAAATCAAAATAAATAAAAGCTGAGTCACTCGGAATACCACCCAAAGATTTTAGGGTTAGAAACTAGAAGGAAGATTAGGCATTTGGTTCTTCAGGTCTGCTTCACCATTCAGTATGATCATGACTGCTCCTCTATCTCGACACCATATTTTTGCTTTCACCCATGTTCCGTGACACTTTAATACCTAAACATTTATCTTTCTTGAAAATATTGTGACCCAGATCCCAGCCTTCTGTGGTAGTGAATTCCATAGATTGACCACCCTCTTGAGTGGAAGAATTGTTTCTTCATCTCAGTCCCAAATGGTGTATCCCATTTTTTGAGACCACGCCCCCCCCTAGTCCTAGACTCCCCAACCAGGAAAACATCCTCCCTGCATCTAGTCTACCTAGCCTTGTGAGAATTCTGTCTGTTTCAAATATATTCCCACTCATCCTTCCAAACCTTGTTGAATACATACTAAATCAAACAAATGTCTCCTCATACGACAGTCCTGCCATCCCCGCTACCAGCCAAGTGAACCTCTTCTCTCAGGTAGGGTGACCAAAACTACACACTATACTCCAGGTGCAATCCTACCAACACCCTGTAGAAGTAGAGTAACACATCCCTACAAATGAACTTAACTCCTTTCATAATGAAGGCCGACATACAGTTTATACAAGATGGGCTGTGAGGTCACCTGATTAAGTATGCTTTCTTGCCACTTACAGCTGGCTGGATGGCTGGTTTGCAGAACTGAGTGATGCCAACAGCATGGGTTCAATTCCTGTACTGGCGGAGGTTCCCCTGCAGGACTTTGCTCCTCAACCTCTTCCCCTCATCTGAGGAGTGGTAACCCTCAGGCTAAACTATCACCAGTCATTCTCTCGCCCTTTTACCGTTTACTTTTATCATACTGGACATCCATTTTGAATTATACAAGATGAGTCAGTCCAATAATGTGTTGTTTGCCAGTTTTACTAATTTTCATATAGAAACTAGTTTGACAGCCCCATGCAAGACTGAGAGAGTGCTGTATAGTCAGGGATGCTGCCTTTCAAATGAGGTGTTGAGCACTTGCTCAGATGAAAGAAAAAAATCTTATAATACTAGTTGAAGAGCGGGAGATTTCCACAGGACTCTTGATTGACATTTCTCCCTGAATGAACAGCGCCAAAAACAGATTAACTGTTTACTCACCTCCACTGCCTCTAGTGGAATTCAGCTCTCTGTATCTGTCTGCCTACAGAACAACACTTCTGATGGCTGGTTGCAAGTACTTTGAGATGTCACCAGGGATTTGATTAAATGCTGTATTAACAGTGGCTCTGTCTTTATTCTACAGGGTTTGCTTGCCTAGCCTTGTAAGCATCCTATCTGCTGTCGTAGGATTTCAATCTGTTTGCCCTAGGACTAGAAACCCACCCCAAACCACATTCCTACACGCTGATAGAAGCCTGAGAAAGCATTAGTCATGTATCAGCAACAATGGACTAACTCATACAGCATTAAAGCTGAAGCAGCTGTAAAGCACTTGAGTTTCTTCCACCACAAGGACGTGGCCAAATGCTGTTCTCTGTCGACTCTGATTGGTGCAACAGGACACAGCATGTCTCGCAACCACAATCTGTATAACTAAGAGGGATTGAAGCACAAATGAACATAAAAATTGGGAAGGATAAGGTACTAAAATTTTCTCTTATGCTGAGGCAGTGGGAGGGGGATGTGAGTTGGAAAATCAGCCAGGTCTCCATGCCTGATTGTTGATCCAGTGACTCAATTTGGAAAGTGATTTAGTGTGGATGCTAGTAACTGAAAAGCAGAATTATTATGCAGCTAAATATTTAGATGGCAAAGTGAAGAATGGCCATCCAGACATCAGGGGAGGGAAGGCAGAGTAAAAATCCAAAGGAACAATAAGACCATACAAAAAATATTATAGAAGTGAGACTTGTTACCTTTGATTTGTATAATACTGCATTGTTTGTGTAAGATGGGTGTGAACTGACGAAAGCACATTCAGGGAATGGTCAATTCCTGAAGCATAGGCTGCTACTGAGCCAGGGCTTACTCAAGTAAAAATATCTTTCACTGGTCAAAGATAAGCAGAACTGAAATTTGGAGACAGACCTGTGTTAACAGGGGGTGCAAAGCAAAACAAATTAAACGGCAAGAATGAGTGAAATCCCAAACATTGGTATGGACTTCAGGATATTCTGGTTGAAAGTGAGCAGGTCCAATCACTTCTCCCCAAAGATAACTATACTTTCTGCATTGAAAGGGCCCTAGGTTTGAAGAATTCTACCTCCTTGATGTTGTGCTGATTTGGGGAGGGGCAAGGTAATGGTCCTGATACTTATTTAAGCCAATGACCCCTGGAAAATGCAAGGGTATAGACATGAGGTTAGATGGCATTTTGCCCTTCCCTACCCTTCTCCTTCGTCCATTCAATGCTGAGGCTGATACTAGAAGGTGTATTAAACCAAGTGTGAAATGCATTCTATCACTTCCAAGCTCATCCACTAAAAATGAAAGCCTCAAAACCAAGGCACTTGAGCTCGAGGCCTGTCAGGAGAGAACTGATTTTAAAACTGGGTTTGAGAATTCAACACCTAGATAAATTCCAGGTCCCAAACCCATGTCTCAGCTGCTGTTTTTGCACGCACATCTTTATTGGGAAGGAAGTGAGTTTGGCACCTATTTAGAGGCACCAAGCACTTCCAAGAAGTTGGAGCTGTCTGATTGGCATCTGTGGCAAAGGCAGGCAGAAGCCATTTTGGAGTTGTCACAACCTTGCTGGATAAATCCCTCAAAAGGCTAGAAGGGATGCAACACTGAACATGTCCATAAATGCCAAATTATAGCACATTGCTCACTCCGATTCCAGTTAGTCCAACAAATTTAATTTTAGTAAAGTACAAATAGACTTTCTTCAGTAATGTGGACCAGATAGTTTAGATTTGCCAAAAAAAATGGCAATCTATACAGTGGACTTGCCCTTAACAAATTCTCAAAGAAAAAATGGAGCAAGTGGATTTCTGGTTCACTCTGATAAATCTCATGTTCCCACATGGTCTCAATTTCATGAATTTGAAATCAGGCCCACAATGAATCATAACCCCACAGCCATTTGAAAATCGGATCCAAAATACGTGACTTTGAAACGGGGGCTAATTGACTCCTGTACACACTGTTCCAATATCCCGGGCTTCCAAACCTGCAGGACCTGAATATTATACATTGCTTTGACTCCCTGAATTGCATTTAACTTTGAAATCAATGGAGGAGATGATGATCACAACTACCTGCTCATCATCACCAATACACTCCTGTTTACATTTGAGAATTAAAATCAGCCATTTCCACAGCCACATGGGATTGACTGGTAATCTAAAATATATTTCCACTAAATTGGGCAGAATGAATTCTTTTAAAAATGACTTTTTTTTTTGCTAACTTGGTTCCAAACCTGCTCTTTGCGGTGGACATGATTTTATGAACTCCTTTGTTTTTTTGTCACTTCATGCAAAGTCACTCTTTGCAGGTGAGTCTGGGAAGGCTATTCAAACACACAGGGATCCCAGGAAACGTTGAATTGCAAACATTTTGTATCCACAAAATGTGCAGCCTGGTTGATGTTCTGTCTCTCCCTAACTGACTTAAGTCAGGCCATTACCCCGCCCTGCCTGAGGGCAGCGTTCAATCCTGGGTTCTCAGCATTAAAACATCTCTAAGGTCCTTATTGATTTAAAAGGAGTGAACATCAAACCCTCACTGGATAAAATCAGACCTGCCCAGGCCTGCACAGTTACTGTGAGACATGAATCAGTTTGCAAGTTTAATCTTTCTTGTTGCTGTCGCATATGTTCCAACAAACCACTGTTTTACTCACACTTGTACAGTCTGCAGGAAACTCTTAATAGTTTTCCAAGAAAGATTTCTCACTGGGACTGAAGCACTCAAGTATTCACGACCACGATATATATTATTGATCGTATAATCATTTGGTGATCTAAAATTTGCCCAGGTTGCAGACCTAAGTAGGCTTGGCAATCTCTAAAAACTTCATCCAAATGTCCATTCCTTAAACGTGTGTGTTGCTTATAATGCTTGGCTCTACAATGGGAATTGGTTTACCCACTCAGGCTATCAGACAATCTCACCAGTAAAACTATGACAATTGCATCAAGGTCTCACTGTATTGCTGTGAGAGGTTATCTTTTTCCTCTAATTGTTTAATAACTGGCGGTATAGATCTTTAAAGAATTTGCTGCAAACAACACAATGATTGTTTTATTATGCAATCATGTTGCTGTAGATAAAATTTTGCAGTGATTTCGACATTGTTAACCTTTAGGCTTCAACGCAATTTACACTGAGTACCTCAGCAAGGGACCATCACAGCTATAATTGTCAACCTGCAGCATGTTCCAACATACACTTTCTAGCAGATCATATCTACCCTAAGACTTCAACATTATGGTTATGATTTGATATACTCTTTAGTACACCTCTTGCATTGTCACTTATACAGTTGTTCATGCTTCTCTCAACTTGCAGCTCACAACATGCATCTATATTTGTCTATCAACAATGGTCTTCCCTCTGTCACTCGTCCCAAGTTCCATTCAGTCTATTCCATGATTCCTTTGTTTTGCACACATGCTATGTTAAAATTGAGCCTCTTCTATCAGTTTTAAAGCCTCATTTTGAGAATCTCAGAATTAGCAAACATCTGACGTTATCCAGCCAGCAGTTCAGTGAAAAGACGAGAAAGGCTCAAGGTCCATCACCATCAGCATTGACAGACTTCAGTGGTCTCTACCACATGGATTGGTAAGGTCAGCATTTATTGCCCATCCCTAATTGGCCCTTGAGATGGTGGTGGTGAGCTATCTTGAACCACTGCAGTCCATTTGCTGTAGGCAGACCCGCAATATATTTGAGTTAGGATGATGAGTGGCTTGGACAGGAACTTGCAGTTGTGTTGTTCCTGTGTCTGCTGCCCTTGTCCTTCTTAATGGAAGTGGTTATGTTTTGAAAAATGCTGCCTACGGTGAATTTCTGTAGTGCATCATGTGAATGGTACCCTGCTGCTACTGTGCATTGGTGGTGGAGGGAGTGAATGTTTGTGGAGTTTGTATGTATCCATGTGAGAAGATTGCGCTCAACCTTTCAGACTCATACATCAGTATTCACAACTTGGGCACAGTGTCAGGAAGCAGGCATGAAGTCTAAAACTAAAGCCCAGCAAGGATTCAGTATCTTTGCAGAACAAGGGAGAAAATTGTTATAGAAATGACTCTCATTCCACTAATAATCCACTGGGCCTTCAAACCAAAGCTTGGCATCTCTTGATCGCTACTTCTTGTTACCTCTACCAAGGCCCTTAGCCTTTCAATGGAGCTTCTCATTTCCAAACCCATATTCCTTCTTTGCAAATTCCAACCCTTACTGCCAACAGTCTGAACAGCTTCACATTGTCCTTAATAGGTAATGGCAAAGCCAGAAATTGAATTAGCTGCTTTGCTACTGAGTATCACAAAAGAGCACAACCTAATGACCCCACCTGACAAACACACACACTCCTCATTGTAATTCAATACTATACAGTATCATATGTTTGCTAGAGTTTAGAGATGTTACTGATCACTCACAACACAACCAAATGGGCCACATCCATCATGAATACATCATGAATTCCCTTCTCTCTGCTCATCTTTATTGGACTGGAGTTTCCTTTCCAGTGATGCTTGCAAACGACAGTAGTCAACAAAAATGGTAATGCTCACACAACACAGAGAAATATCCACAACATTGTTACAACTAGCCACATCCGACTCCTATCTCTGCCCCACTTCAACTTATCTGCCCCTAGCCCTCATCCATGCTTTCTCACTATTCCAGCCAAGATAGCAAAACCCCATCCCCCATCTTCCACAGTCCTTAAAATTAAACTCACTCAAAACTCTTTAGCCTCCATGTTAACTCACACAAAATTTCATTCATCCATTATCCTGGTGATGACAGATCTACTAGGGTATTTAGCAATGCCTTGATTTTAAAGTTTTCACTCTTTCAAACTCAACCTTCCCTATCTCTGTATCCTCCTCTAGCCCGTGTAGTTCCTACAAGGTACAAAAGCAAAACAGTAGATACTGGAAATCTGAAATAATAACAGAAAATGAGAAGTTCAATGAACCTTCATTAGAGCACCTTACAAACGATCTGTACTTCTCCAATTCCAGCTTCTTCTGAGTCCATGCTTTTACTTCCTTTAAGATGCTCCATAAAATCTGCCTCTTCAACCAAATTTTGGTCACCTACCTTAACATTTTCTCTGGCTCAGTATCAATCTTTGTTTGAAAATGCTGCTGTAAAATCCCTTTGGACTGAAGCTGTTGTTGAATGAATTTAATGTGACTGCACTGTACCTCTGCTAAGAGCCACACCCACCACTAATATGTCACGCACACTATGTCAAAGAGCTAAAAAAAACTTTTTAAATATTGTAAGCTGTTCCCTCTGTTTTTGGGTTAAATGTAGCTTAAGAACCAACTTCTGGACCCTCATGATAAATAGAATGTAATGTAATTAAAAAGCAGATGGTTTAAAGTATTACATAAGGGTTTTGTGCATATTAGGGAGGCTTGCTTACCACATGACATGCAGTACTGTCCAAGTATTTAAAAGATGGATTTGGGAATAAAGCTTTCACAAAGGGTGGCAGGGGCAAAAAAAGCAGGTGTGGTGATAAAGAGAGAAAAACAGAAACACGGCAGCAGATAGCAAGAGAGAGATAAACAGATCACAGATAAACTGACAGTGAATTATATGAATAAAAGGAAAGAGAAGAAGATTCAACAGTTAAAGAATCTTGAGTATTGCTGTAAAAGCCTATTTTATCAAAGTTTTTCATCTGACTGGTTAAGAAATGAACTCTGATTGGTGCAAATGTCATCATGGAGAAAGCACCATGCAGTATAAAATGTTGGTTTTCCTCTTGAATTGGTATTCCTGTGAATTGTCTTGATGAGTGCAAGACAAAATGTTTGACAAGTGTGTCTTTTTTCAGCGATACTGATGTTCTGTCCTACCAAATGGCAATTAGTCAAGAAAACATGGACACAGTAAAGGAAAACAGAGGAACAGAGAAAAGCAGATAGTAAAAAAGAGAAATGGTGTGAAAGGTAGGCAGACATCAGGACTGACAGAGAAGGAAGAATTAAATTATAAGAATAACAAGAGGTGGTAAAAAGAGAATCCTTTAAGAGTCTTTTGTTGAATAAGACTGGAACTGTTAAATAACCGGGGGAAGAGATGGTAAGGAGGGATGAGACAGCCAGTGGTGAAGATGGGAATTAGAAATATTGGCTGAAACAAAGCAGTTTTCTGGCTTTATAAGCCCTATATTCACAACAGGCTGATAAACAAGTTTCTCTTTGAAAATGGGCAGGTCTGATGAATGCCATGTGCTTCTCTGATGAATCATCGGAATTAGTTTCAGGGTCTCATTATTCTAATTAATCTCATTTTATTTCACATGTCCCAAAAAAATGCCCGCATTAGCTTCTTTGGGGTAATGCTGAGGCCAATCTGTCAGAACAGTTCCAGGCTTTAGCTCTGGAAAACTCATTCAGACAACAACAGGCTTAATCAGATAGAACCCTCTTTTGTTAGCTGTTAATTCATTGAATTTGATTTGTTTTATTCTGTTCTGCGCCCTCTTTATGAACAGGATATGGGTCAGCCATGGCTCTGAGTCCAAGAGAATTTGGCACATAACAGTCAGTCACTGTTCACCTATTAGCTTTTCTACTCCTGCCCCTAAATCGCATCTCCCACACCTGGCAGGTGGCCTCCAGTCCCTCACCTATTCTTCTCGGAGTCCTATGCAATGAGTGGAATAGATCATGCAGTTATGCAAAGTGTCACTTCCACACCAACCGAATTCTCAACTTGAGAATCACACATTTGGTCCATTGATACAGTGAACCTGCTAAAACCATTTGCTTCACCATACCAAGATAATAAAATGTGAGGCTGGATGAACACAGCAGGCCAAGCAGCATCTCAGGAGCACAAAAGCTGACGTTTCGGGCCTAGACCCTTCATCAGAGAGGGGGATGGGGGGAGGGAACTGGAATAAATAGGGAGAGAGGGGGAGGCAGACCGAAGATGGAGAGTAAAGAAGATAGGTGGAGAGAGTGTAGGTGGGGAGGTAGGGAGGGGATAGGTCAGTCCAGGGAAGACGGACAGGTCAAGGAGGTGGGATGAGGTTAGTAGGTAGCTGGGGGTGCGGCTTGGGGTGGGAGGAAGGGATGGGTGAGAGGAAGAACAGGTTAGGGAGGCAGAGACAGGTTGGACTGGTTTTGGGATGCAGTGGGTGGGGGGGAAGAGCTGGGCTGGTTGTGTGGTGCAGTGGGGGGAGGGGACGAACTGGGCTGGTTTAGGGATGCAGTAGGAGAAGGGGAGATTTTGAAACTGGTGAAGTCCACATTGATACCATATGGCTGCAGGGTTCCCAGGCGGAATATGAGTTGCTGTTCCTGCAACCTTCGGGTGGCATCATTGTGGCACTGCAGGATCTGCAGTTCCCATTATCTCTGCTTCACCATACCCTTCAAATATATATCCATTTTCCCCAACATCTATGGATTCTGCATCTGTCATCGTTTCTTACTGGCCATTCCATGCCGTTACATTATCCTGCCAAAAAAAAACCCAACCTCTCCCTTCATTGTTCAGGTGATGATGTTAAGTTTTTGGTCTCTGCTTACTACGGGAAATAGACTTCAACTGGTTACTTCAGCTAAGACTCCACTGTTCTGAATATCTCCAGTAGACACCTTCTGCAATTTCACCTCGAAACCACACAACATCCTGACTTAGAACTGTGTCGGCTATGAGTCTAGGAAAGGGGATTTTATCGTGGACCTGGGAAAAGCATTCATATTTCCACATTCACATTTATTTTTAATAGAACATCATACATTTTCAGTGAAGTCTCTTTGAGGATTGTTGCTTAGGTTACTGATGGACCAAGTAATCCTGAACTGATTGGTTCCAGGTAAACTATTTCCTAGTTTGATCCAAAAACAGGGCTAATTCCAGGATTAGCCTGTTAGTCAGCCATCAGAAATGCCTCTGCTGTGTTTGAATCAATCTTATATTGTTGTTAATGATGTTCCAGAACAGGAGATTTTTCCCTTTTAACTGTAACACTTTGTGCCTGTTTCCATAAAGTCCACTTTCAAACCTTGTTGAAAATGAATGGGGTGGTGGGGGTTTGACACAAGCAACTGAATTTAGCCCAGAGTCTGATTAAACGTCTCTTGTTTCTACTATCAGCTCCTATGTCAACAGCAAGGGCAGTCAGTGGCTTCAAAGGAAATCAGAAAATCTGGACCCTGCACTCATAACATTCCCTACTGCATTCCTTAGATTCTTAGGCCTTTCTGACGGATGGCTCAGGCACATGGGGGTCTCTGCATTGTACACAGTGCAGCTGCACAGATAAACACAATCCGAGCAATTTAAACAAAAACCAAAAGAACTACGGATGTTGTAAATCAGGAACACAAACAGAAAATGCTGGAAAAACTCAGCAGGTCTGGTAGCATCTGTGAAGAGAAAATCAGAGTTAACATTTCGGATCAGGTGATCCTTCCTCTGTTTTTGTTCCAAGCAATTTAAAGACTGTCTTTGTCTCCACTCACTCAACAATGGATAGACGCATTGGCTTCCTGTCTCCTAATGTCACTCATTTAAATTTTAATTATTGTGTTTAAATCCTTCCATGACCTCATCTGTCCCTAGCTCTGTGACCCCCTCCAACCTATAACAACTTCTTCTCCAATCCAAAATGTCAAATCCTCTGATTGCATACCCTATCTGATCAATTCGTTTAGCCTCATCTTAGGTAACTACATCTTCAGCTACCATAAACTAGTCTTTGCAGTTCCCTCTCACCTTGTTGCCTCACTTTAGACAGTTAAGGTTTGCCTGTTTGACAAAAGTTTTGGTTACTGTTCCCAATGCCATCTCCATGGGTTTAGCTTCCAACCCTTTACATCTCTGTGAAGCAGCCTGGGACCTCCTTCTACACCATTCAGATACAAGTTGTTGCCATTGAAATAACTCCACAGAGACTGGTATCCCGTCACCAAGTCACCCTTTATTTACACATGCACAGTATTTGACACTGGTCTGGCTTCCTCACATCCAGCTGTTAGAATGAACAAAACGTCTGATACTCCAGTTTATATTTGTCAACCACTGCTCCCTGATTTGACCAAACTAACAGTCCCAATCAGGGAACTCATATTCTATGAGGTCCTCCTGGCTGACCTTCTCACAATCACTACGGTCTCGGTACACACAGAACTGATAATAGTTAAAAGTATTTAGAGGCTTTATCAAGGTAAAACTGCCATAATCCCAGAGGGCCATTGGACTGTACTGTCATTACAGGGAGACAACTGGTGGTGAGTTTAACCTGAGGGTCACCAGGCCTTAAAGCAAGGGGCGAGGTTTGAGAAGGAGGGACCTTCATGATGACCTCAGCTGGTACAGGAATTGCATCCAGGTTGTTGGTGTAACTCTACATCGCAATACTAGTTCCACAGCTAGAAAACGCTAATGTCTGTGGAAATACATAGATGACTGCCAGACAGCCCGCCCTGTGATTCCAACTGGAAGCCCAAGGTCTGATTGCATTCAGTCAGCTTGGAGGTACGGGTTTTACTCCAGTTAGTCACAATCCTCATAACTGTACCAATTCCAATTCCAAAACAATGACAGACTCTCCTTGTATTTTGGGGCTGTTGCAGAATCAAACCAATTTGAGACCTAGGTAAACTCTGGCTTCAGCTCAGGCCACATTTCAATCAGTCTCAATTCTCAGAATCATTTTCACCCTCCTGCTGGCCAAAGATATGATGCTGACTATCTCATGATGGCCTTTAGGTACTATTGTCCCACTACCAAAAAGGAGAAATATAGCAAGCTACAATTAACCACGGGGCTAATGGGGTGAATCCAAAGCCAAAGTGAACAACTTTCAAGGCAGTACAAACAAATAATACTGCTCAGCTTGCTTTAAATGGGAGTCATTCCTGGATTCAGTTTGGTCCGTGAGCAGGAGTCACTGCCAGACCCATTCTGAATTTACTTCAGGCAGATACTCTCTGACTTGGCCCAAAAGTGTAAACGGTCAGCTGGGTGAGAACCAAAACTGCACCACATCAGGAGCTTGACCAAAATTAGAGCAGGGTGGGTCGAGGTAAAATCATTTTTCTTCCTTCATATTTTATTCACTTCTGTTTGGTAAAGGTCTCCATGAGCCATGGTGTGTAGAACTGGAAACCTCCACCTCTCTGCACAGAGTTTTTTTTAAACATGTGGTATGGCCAGCATTTATTGCCTGGTCCACAGTTGCCCTTGAGAAGACAGTGGTGAGATGAATCAAATTCGATGACAGTCTGTAAATAAAAAAACCCAGAAAGAGAAAAAACAACGTCCCTCTCTGCCAGTTTTTTAAGCTCACACTGAAGGCAGAGCAAACTGCAATCCTCCAGTTAACATCAACAGGGCTCTGAGAAACAAAGCCAAGAAAAATAACACAGGTCTCTTCAATTCAGCCGAGCCACAGATTCCTTGACCTACATAGAGTTTGTGGCAGAGCAGTTACTTGTTTACTGCGTTTTTCAGACTTAATCTAAATTGAGATTCGTGTTTAGCAATTAGCTAAATGCTATTAAGCAAAGTCAATTTGCTTTTGCTATCACCTGCACTTTTGTTGTGAAGGTATCCATGCATTCTCGCAAAGCCCTCATCCTCTCAGCTGTTTTCTAGCCCTTGGTCACAGTTTGTGTGATCATTCACTGTTTGTGAGAGCTTGCTGTATGTAAATTGGCTGCTGCATTTCTTAGATACAAAAGTGACTACACTTCATTGTACTTTGGGTCCTTCTGGGATGATGAAAAGTGCTGCAGAAATGGCTTAGATTCAAGGTCAGCCAACTCCTGGGTCTTTGATCTTGGTCTCCAAAAGTCCGAAATAGAATATTGCTCAATAGTAAAGAAACAGGTTAAGCTCATCTCAGCTCAGTAGGCACCAGGTACCCAACACTGCATACGAAAAGTATCCCAGCCCTCCTGCTCATAAAAATTACAACTCTTGAAAAATGAAGTCCTGTATAGTTTGGGGATAATGAGGCTAGATTCTTACCCAATAACCATCCTCTCCCATGCCTTTACATGCTGTTTGCACTTCTTTATTCACAGCATAGCATCATACTTAAGGAAATGCACTCAAGTAAGGTACAAGATGGCAGCCAAACACCAAGAACACAGCAAGAGATAGGCATAAACCTTCGAACCAAACACCTTCAGTGCTCTGAAAGCTAGTCGAAGTCAGACACAGAAAGATGCAATAAGAAAGTGCAGAAAATATATTGCTCATGCAAATATTTGTAAGGAGATATTCAGATGGACTGCACCTTAGCAAGTTACTCTTTTGCTCTGCCTAAGCATGAAAAACCAGACTCTTTGCCAAAACCTAAAGTAGCAACATCCACAATAATGCACTGTATTCCCATGAAGCTTTTCAAAGGCTCTTAATGAGACCCCACAGCAAAATATCAAATTCCAACCAAAGATGAGAACGGAATGGAAATAAGCCAATGCTTCTACTCCTGATGGCTCTTCAGTGAACCCCTGGCTAAAATTATGTCACGATTTCAGGCAAGGATTAGGATTGAGATATCACCCTCCCATGCTCACGGCACAGACACCCTAACGAATATTGCCCAAGCTCATCCATGTTGTATAACCACTTGCAAGAAGTACTATAGAGAGACGGCCACTCACTGAAAGAGTCAATTTCTTCAGAAGAAATGGAGGAAATGGTGGACAAAAGTGACAAGGGCAGGGATTTCATTAGAACAGCATCACCTCCAAGCCATACATCACTCTGACTGAGGCATATTTCACCATTCCTTCATCCTGGCTTGGATTTCTAAGCCTGGATTTCCTTCCAAATGCCCTGTACCTTCACAAGCAACTCAGGATGTCATGCCATAACCTATAGCCAAATAATCCTTCAAAACGCCAAATGTAGTCCACTGCAAAGTGGTGGGCAGTATTTAAGCCATATGCTGCACTGCAACCAAATAGGCAGAAAGTGCAAGCACTGGCCACCAGGACAATCTCAAATATCTGCCAGGTACCTAGCTGAAAGGCAAAATTTCAAAAGCAGTTCATTCATTTGAGAACATATGCAAAGGTAGAAAAAAAAAGCGCCCCCCCCCCCCCCCACAAACACACACACACACACACACACACACACACACACACAATGTCTCAGTGGCCTCACCCAGTGAAGCTGTCCAGACCAGGAAAGATTTTGTCAGTTTCCCCTTCTGGGTCCAGCAACCAGGTGCCAGGAATGGTTGCAAAACTATCAAGAGAATAAATCCAGCTCGGGTCCTGCTCCCATTCTCTGCGGGATGACCTGTATTGGGCCGCAGCTGTTCACTTTATATATTAGTGATCTGGATGAAGGGACTGGGGGCATTCTGGCGAAGTTTGCTGATGATGTGAAGTTAGGTGGACAGGCAGGTAGTACCGAGGAGGTGGGGTGGCTGCAGAAAGGTTTAGACAGTTCAGGAGAGTGGTCCAAGAAGTGGCTGATGAAATTCAGTGTGAGCAAATGTGAGGTCTTGCACTTTGCAAAATAGAATACAGGCATGGACTATTTCTAAACGGTGAGAACATTCATAAAGCTGAAGTGCAAAGGGATCTGGGAATGTTAGTCCAGGATTCTCTAAAGGTTAACTTGCAGGTTGAGTCTGTGATTAAGAAAGCAAATGTAATGTTGTCATTTATATCAAGAGGGTTAGAATATAAGAGCAGTGATGTGCTTCTGAGGCTTTATAAAGCTCTAGTTAGGGGCCATTTAGAATACTGTATCCAATTTTGGGCACCACACCTCAGGAAGGACATACTGGCACTGGAACATGTCCAGCGGAGATTCACACGGATGATCCCTGGAATGATAGGTTTAATGTACGATGAACGGCTAAGGATCCTGGGATTGTACTCATTAGAGTTCAGAAGGTTGAGGGGAGATCTAACAGAAACATACAAGATAATGCATGGCTTAGAAAGGGTAGACGCTAGGAAGTTGTTTCCATTAGGCGGGGAGACTAGGACCCATGGGCACAGCTTTAGAATTAGAAGGGGTCAATTTAGAATGGAAATGAGGCGACATTTCTTCACCCAGAGAGTGGTGGGCCTGTGGAATTCATTGCCACTGAGCACAGTGGAGGCCGGGACGTTAAATGTCTTCAAGGCAGAGATTGATAAATTCTCGATCTCGCAAGGAATTAAGGGCTATGGGGAGAGTGCGGGTAAGTGGTGTCGAAATGCCTATCAGCCATGATTGAATGGTGGAGTGGACTCAATGGGCCGAATGGCCTTACTTCCACTCCTATGTCTTACGATCTTATTCCATAGGTCCAGGTCTTGACTGAAGCCAAGACTGCAAAGCCCCACTCTGCTGTTTTGCTCATATTACACCGCCCCTCCCCGCCCCGAGCCAAATGGGGTCCCTGTATATAATGTACCTCAACTTAACTGCAACACTACCCTCTACTTTCTCACACTCTGCACTTGATTTAAGGACTTTAAATCCATAGCCCCAACCCACTGCAAGCAGGAAATCCCAAATTATCTGTGAGTTAATAGCACTCCCGGAATAGCATTAACAGATGGACTGTGTTTTTGTTGAGATAACAGATGCAGCAGCTGCTCTTTTCAGTATTTCTTAGCCTTTCTCGTGACATGAAGATATTGTTCCAGTTTCATTTACTAACACCAACCCCACCTTGGTCCTGATTCCTGCTCCGTTGGAGGACCCGCCATACTTAACAGGCCACACTTCATGGTTTGCCGAACTACATCACAGTGGGTTGACATCACAATTGAAGCAAATGTTGTTTACATCTCATATTCACTTTCTATCACACAGTTGTCAGGAGCAAGAACTATCTCCGATTCTATTACCCGTCATTAGCTGGCCCTCTCACTCTCTTTTAGCATCCAACTCCAGGAATAACCCTAGCATATACTGGGAATTAAATCTTCATGCAGAGGTACTCAGACTGGACCCTCTGCAGCTCAAAAGAGTGTGCAAATGGGCTTTAAATATTCAAACGGGATGCTCAGGAAAAGGTTATAATTTTCAGACGTTCTCCAGTACAGTCAGCACAGGAACGTCTTCCAAATAATGATGTCAGTTGTTAGGGGTAAAAAGCAACACCTGGAAAGTTACCATTTTTGCTGGCGGTTTTCGACATTCTTGGACACTGCCAGCATTTGCAGGGACTTCTCAGAAACAAGCCATCAGGAACATGCCTGAATTTTCAAGGGGATCTAGACTATAAAGTTTGAAATCAAGTGAAATGTAACCTCGGTGTAACTGTGTCTTAATAAAAACTGTCTAATGCCTCTAAATTATGTGTGCACTTCTTTCACATGAATGGAACATAGGCTGGCTGTATTTTCTGTACTCTAAATACTATGTAACACCTTATATACTGGTGTGCACAAGTGTACACAACTATTCCATGTCCCACACTGTTTTAATTGCTGAAAAAGAATTTTGTATTGTATAAATTATCTTATTGATGAATTAATATTAATTGTCTACAATATCGTGTAATGACATACTCTAGCGGTAAGTGAACTGCCAGTTTTATGTCTATCCTTGCTCTCAGCTTTTGTACACTTTATCTATGTACTTTGCATGTATATTACACCTGGTCTTGTCTCAGAAACTCAGCAGTGCTTAGTATAAGGCTTCCCTTTGAAGAACAGTCACTAATTGTATGCGGGAAAACCACAGTCGCCATTTTGTGAACGGCACAAACAGTCACAAAATGAGCAGGCGGCCCATCTGTTTTTGCTACTGTGTCTGTTGAAAATAGGAATGTTGGCCGGCATACCAGGTCAACTCCCTGCTGTTCTTGTAATAGCACAGTGGGACCTTCAGCATCACCCAATCAGGCAGATCATACCTCAGCTTAATGTTTCATAAGATAGTCAACATTTATGACAATGCAACACCCCCTCAGTACTGCACAGCGGTGTTAATCTAGATCTATGAGTTCATATTTTTCAGAGAAACAGATGCAAATGTCTCCAATTTGTAAGGAGTACACAAAATGATTGTTATACTCACACCAGGATCACTTGTTTGACATTAGTAATAAAAGGGCCAAAACCTGAAAAGCTCAACATCACTTTCTGACAATCTATTATTTTGGTAGACCATGCCTGATGCTCTCTTCCCCTACTACCTGTCTCCTTTACCACAGTCACTCCAAACAGTGAAGCTCCTTTCTCACATTTATTTTCAGTTACCTTGCTCATTTGCTGAAAAATGCTGAGTCTTGTTGTGCTCGGAGTTCTGCAATGATAGCCACCCCACACCTCTGTCACTTTACCACAAGTACAACACCCATTCTTTGGTAGGCGGTGACTACCAGGGAGTTATTGTACCATGGAGAATGAGCCTGGTACCCACCAAATACGCAGCATGAGTTATCAGATTAAGGAATAGGGAGCCTTTTGAAGACAATTTGGGCTGAGTCAGGATTGCAACAGGGTGGGCTGGGAACTACAGTAGGTTGTTAATTTGGAAGCAGGTAGAAGATTCAAGCGGGCTTCTTGCTATTGAATACCACACAATAACCCCCCGCCTCTGCAAACTGTCCAGCTGCAAAGGAGCTGGGGCTCAGTGCATTGCCCACATTAAACCTGGAGAACAGGCGCAGAACAGGACGAGTTCCCTTGTTCACATCAGGAAAAGAGGGCCAGGAGAAAAATTTCTGAAATTAACTTGACGGCAATTAGAAATTAGACCAGCTGCAGTACCTGTGTCAGCTACTTTTAATAACATACAAGAAAACTAACGAATGTGCTCAAGAATTACAGTGAATACGAGCGAGTACCTGAAAGAGACCAAATCAAAACTAAACGCCCAAAAAAAGTAAGTAATGCCAGGAAGGACTTTGAGGGGTGGGGATCACAGGGTGAAATGCAGGCAGCAAGAGCAAGGGGCTGGCTGTCAGTGGAGCCCCCCCCCCAGCTCCAATGTTGAGCCCCCCAATAATGGGCTCAATGCTTTTTATACCAAGGGACAACCAACTGCACCCCTAACTTCCCCCCGACCCCAGACATGACAAGCTGGTTGCACAGTTTTATGTGATGATAGGGTGAGAACCTGAAGTGATCATTACTGGGCCACTTAGGGGCCTCAAAATTCAGCAGATTGGAAGATTAACAATGGATCCTCCTGCCTTGAACTTAATTCTGGTGGAGCCAGAGGTCAGGTATACTATCTAATTAAGTAGCCTTCCCATCTCTAGGCATGCCATCAGAGGAAGCAGAGGATTTTCTATTAAATATGAAGAACTTAAGAAGTCATGTTAGACCTGAAACATTGTCTGTTTTTTTTCTCCAGAGTTGCTGCCAGACCTGCTGACTGTTTATAGCATTTTCTCATTACATTTGTTACTTCCTCATAGCAAAGCAATCTTGGTGACCCTCAGTTCAGCCTTAAAATTGATAATCTTGAAAATGCTGTTGAAGCAACTCCACCGGTAGCAACCTTCACCTGGTTTCACTGCTGCTCTCTATCGCAAGAGGCCATTATTCAATCTTGTTTACAGCCCACTAAGTTATTTGAAATACTTTATTACATGACTGAAATGGTGCGGCGTGCACTAATTCAGTAGATCTTATCAGGGGAACCTGTACAACTTTCCTCAACACAGTGTAGAGCTGGAGGAACACAGCCATTTCCGAAGAAGGGTCCTGACCCGAAATGTTAACTCTCCTGCTCCTCTGATCCTGCCTGACCTGCTGTGTTCCTCCAGCTCCACGCTGAATTGACTCTAGACTCCAGCATCTGCAGTTCTGGCTATCTCCGACCAACTTTTCCCAATGCCCATGAATAGGCTAGAGATTGGTTGAGAGGAGAAACAACCAGGATTTGTGAATGGGAAAGAAAATGGACCAATACAAAATGGCATCCACATCTTGAAAGCACCACCATTTTGTCATTTGTTGGAAAATCTAACTATAGCTTGTTCTTAATCTATCTTAAATTGAACTTCTTCCACTTCAGGACAATATATAACTTATTATTATTTCACTAGTACTTCTACAGGTCTGTTTCAACTCACTCCTGAAAAAAATGAAAACATTACTGCTGAAATAAATGCTGCACAAAACTGTTGGATATACAAGTGACTCTGTGGCTGACAGTTGCTGTATGCTGTTCTGCAAAGTTCCTATTTGCTATTTCAACAGTAGTTGCTAATGGGTTAAAATGCTGAATGGAAGCTTTGCTTTTGTACGTAAACCAAAAGGTTAAAAGGTAATAGTGTCTGGAAATGTAACCACTCCAAAACACCCCCAGAGTTTAACAAGCCCTAAAGCCTAGGTTTCTTTCACCAGAACCTGGCAGTAAATATTTACAAATTGTTTTGCACAATCAACACATCAGAATGCCCCCACGCAGTGTCCTTTCTTTAAAACAAAATTGCAATTTTTAAAAATCGATTGCTGCGTATCATTAGTTGATTCCTACATTTGCAGTGTTAAATTATGAGATTATTGTTTTAAAATAAACAGCACGAAACTTGAGTTTTATATTTTCAGTTTATTTTGTTAACTCACTTCCCACTCCGCATCTGTACAAATGTCAGCACATTCCCAAATATTCTGATCAACAAATCTCTCTCTCAACACAATTCACCTTTTTTCTAAGTCTCTACAGAGCATCTCATCCTATAGCATAGGTGTCTTAAAGTGCTTCTCATTCAATGGATTAACTATGAACAGTATTTTGCAATCTTTGCAAAAGATAAGACTAACATTGGCAACAGGTGTCTGCATTGCAGGAATATGTGCTAAGGCATCTTACAACAGTACAAGTAAAAACTGACAACTGAGGAAAAAAAGAAGAGATATTACATGTGGAATATGTAGCTTCCATGTGGCTTCCAATAAGATAACTGACCACTTGACTTGTTGGTTGAGAGATGAATGTCAACCCTGACATTAGAAGAACTTTCAACCTTTAAAAAATGACTCATGATTTTGTGCATCCAGTGAAAAAGGGTCTAAGATTAAATATTGTTCTGAAAACAATACCCCTGACAACAAAGTACGCTTTCTCAGTACTGCCTTCTCTGAACAAGCAGCACATATTTTCTATTATCATTATTGACAACCTCATTCAAACAGGTTTTTCGAATATTTTTCACAAACAAGATGGCTCAAATGTGTTCTCATTCAAATATTTTGTTCTTTTAACACTGCTGTGCTAAAGTTGTTAGTAAAGGTTTTCCTTTTTAACATCGATAAAGTAAAACCCCATTTTTCTTGTGTAAATTATATCTTTAGTCAATACACGTTTATATGAAAATTGTCGTTGGTGAAACTATTCAGCCTTATTATTCCTAGTTCCCTTACTATGTTAAAAGTTGCCATCTTATCCAACGTGCATAATTTCTTCTGGTGCATATCTCATTGGAATCCGTGCCTCAATGTTTCCCTGTATCTTCATTAGTCTTTGTCTCTCAGTACCCATGTCTGTCAGTGTTTCCATGTGCCTCAAGTGCTTGTATTTCAGAGTTTACATGACTTTCAATAACTGTGCTGCACTGATACTGTGTCTAATCTTAGTTTCTGAGTGCATGTCAGTGTCTGTGTCTCAGTGTCAGTATCGCATATCCACACTCTTCAGTATTTGTATGATCCTCTGTGCCTGTCTGTGCATCAGTGCCTATGATGCTCCTCAGTAACCTGTGTCTCAGTCTGCATTGCTCCATATCTGCCTGTTCCTAATAAGCTTCCTTGCTAGCTTGCACTGACAAATAATCTTACACCCTCAAGATTACTTTCCGAGGACGGGGAAGAAGGCTGTAATCATACTGTATACTTACAAAAAGCACAAAGAATCAGGCCAGACTCTAAACCACATAAACATTTCTCAAAATTTTCTGGAACAGTTCAGTCTCAAGCCTGGAAAGACTGTAAAAACCAAAAACTTGGATATGTTAGCTCGGTACAGCATGCCTGCAGGGCTGTGTTCCTTTCTGGTCTCTGTGTTTGATCACAGAAGTAAGAAATTCAGCAACACCCTGGCAAAAATGTGTATGTGTAATTTGGCATGCCACAGTTCTCAAGATATCTCTGCTTAAAAATTTTCATCGAGGCACCCTTGCTGGTAACCTTCTGTGTTTTAACTTTCCGTGACTACATTTGTAATGGCAGCTACCCCAGTAAACTCATTATGCTTGCTGTTACACTCTCCAGCCAATGGAGGTGTAGCAGTGCCATCCTTGGCCGGAGGGAGGTATGGCAGCCTCATAAGTTTACATAGGAGAACATGTACTATTTCTGATTCCGAGGTAGGGATTTATCATATATGAGGATTAGATGTACAGCTCTAAAATAGGGATTGAATTACAGCGGAGTGACACATTCCTCCTCGTCTACACATTTAAAGACAATGCTGGAGAAATTCAGCACATCTAACAGCATTGAGAGTGAGAAACAGAGCCGAGCTCAATATGACACCTCTTCAGGACGTAAGTTTTAGAACATTTATTTAAACTCAAACATCCACAGTATTTGATATAACACAGTGTGGAGCCGGAGGAGCACAGCAGGACAGGCAGCATCAAAGGAGCAGGAAACTTGATGTTTCTGGTTGGGTCCCTTCTTCAAAAAATGAAGGATCCCATTTCTGAAGAAGGGTCCCAACCCAAAACATCAACTCCTCCAGCTCCACACTGTGTTATCTCAGAGTCCAGCATCAGTAGTTTTTACTACATACACAGTATTTGCTTTTGTCTTATTTCTTGAAAATCTATGCTTTGTTTTAAGTACCTGTATTGATGCTGTTACAAACTGGTACATTTTAAGGCTTGGGTTATGGGGCTGAGGTAATTGAATTTACTCTAATCCCTGATCAGATTTGTAATATTCCAGAAAGTTTGACAGAATCAGATCAATCAGGAAATCTTTGTCCTTTATTCATTCACGAGATGAGGGAGGCACTGGCCAGACAGCATTTATTGCCCATCCCTAATTGCCCAGAGGACAGCTAAGAGTCAACCATATTGCTGTGGGAATAAAAACCGAAAGAATTCAAGATGCTGTAAAAGCAGGAGTTGCTGGAAAAGCTCAGCAAGTCTGGCAGCATTTGTGAAAGAAAAATCAGAGTTTATGTTTCAGGTCAGGTGACCAGTTCTGAGGAAAGATCACCGGGTCCAAAACGTAATGACTTTTTCTCCTTCACAGATGCTGCCACATCGCTGCGGGTCTGGAGTCACATGTAGGCCAGACCAGGCGAGGATGGCAGTTTCCCTCCCCAAAGTACGTATGTGAACCAGATGGGTTTTCCCCCTAATTCCAGATATTTTAGTGAATTCAAATTCCTCCATCTGCTGTGGCAGCATTACGAATCCGGGTCCCCAGACGTTGTATAGGTCTCTGGAGGCCATTCACTCCCCCAACGGGGTAATTAGTCCCTACCTTTTTAGTAAGAGTTCAAATAGATAGGGGCTGAAAACGGAAAGTAGTTCAACAGGATTCCTGCGAAGAAGTACATTCTAATGCCTCCGCTAAACTGAATAGGGCTACCCATGATAGCCCAAACTATTTTGAAGAAGCATCACCAGATCCCAAACGTTCACTATGACATCCCTCGGTGGCTCACTGGTTAGCCTTGGCTGCCTCAAAGCGCCAGGTACCCGGGTTGATCGAATGGCTGTGTGGGGTTTGCACATCCTACACGTGTTTATATGGGCATCCTCCGGGTGCTCCGCTTTCCTCCCACAGTCTGAAGATGTGCAGGTTGGGGTGGATTGGCCGTGCTAAATTACCCCATAGTGCCCTGGGATGTGCGGGTTAGGGTGGATTGGCCGTGCTAAATTGTCCCATAGTGCCCAGGGATGTGCAGGTTAGGGTGGATTGGCCGTGCTAAATTGCCCCATAGTGTCCAGGGATGTGCAGGTTAGGGTGGATTGGCCGTGCTAAATTGTCCCGTAGTGCCCAGGGATGTGCGGGTTAGTGTGGATTGGCCGTGCTAAATTGTCCCATAGTGCCCAGGGATGTGCGGGTTAGGGTGGATTGGCCGTGCTAAATTGTCCCATAGTGCCCAGGGATGTGCAGGTTAGGGTGGGTTGGCCGTACTAAATTGTCCCATAGTGTCCAGGGATGTGCGGGTTAGGGTGGGATTGGCCGTGCTAAATTGTCCCATAGTGTCCAGGGATGTGCGGGTTAGGGTGGATTGGCCGTGCTAAATTGCCCCATATTGCCCAGGGATGTGCGGGTTAGGGTGGGCTGGCCGTGCTAAATTGTCCCATAGTGCCCAGGGATGTGCAGGTTAGGGTGGATTGGCCGTGCTAAATTGTCCCATATTGCCCAGGGATGTGCGGGTTAGGGTGGGCTGGCCGTGCTAAATTGTCCCATAGTGCCCAGGGATGTGCAGGTTAGGGTGGATTGGCCGTACTAAATTGTCCCATAGTGTCCAGGGATGTGCGGGTTAGGGTGGGATTGGCCGTGCTAAATTGTCCCATAGTGTCCAGGGATGTGCGGGTTAGGGTGGGATTGGCCGTGCTAAATTGTCCCATATTGCCCAGGGATGTGCGGGTTAGGGTGGGCTGGCCGTGCTAAATTGTCCCATAGTGCCCAGGGATGTGCAGGTTAGGGTGGATTGGCCGTACTAAATTGTCCCATAGTGCCCAGGGATGTGTGGGTTAGGGTGGATTGGCCGTGCTAAATTGTCCCATAGTGTCCAGGGATGTGCGGGTTAGGGTGGGATTGGCCGTGCTAAATTGTCCCATAGTGTCCAGGGATGTGCGGGTTAGGGTGGATTGGCCGTGCTAAATTGTTCCATAGTGCCCAGGGATGTGCGGGTTAGGGTGGATTGGCCGTGCTAAATTGTCCCATAGTGCCCAGGGATGTGCGGGTTAGGGTGGATTGGCCGTGCTAAATTGTCCCATAGTGCCCAGGGATGTGCGGGTTAGCCATGGGAAATGCCGCGTGGTGGGGGAGGGAGTGCTCTGGGTGGGACGCTCTTTGGAAGGTCGGTGTGGGACTCGATGGGCCTCTTGGCCTGCTTCCATACCGTAGGAAGTTCTGTGAGACGCTGCCAGACTTGCTGAGCTTCTCATTCAAAGTCTGTTTTTGTTGGCCCCCAACTGACTCGGCTCACAGACTGAAGGCCACCGCCTCCTGGTCAAACTGGTTGCCTTAAAAGGGCGCGCCGATCAGCTTGCAGAACCATCACCTTGCCACCTGCGCGTGACACCAGGCCGTGTCGGTCCGCCTCCACCCAAAACGATGATCCCTCAGCCCGCTGCCCAGTTTCCCAACAATGTCGAGGAGCACCTTTCAGTGCCGGCGGTGGTAACATTCCTTGGGCAGTTTTTGTTTTTTTTTATGCCTCTTTTCCGGCTCCCTCGCCCTCCCTTCGTCATCCTTGTCTGGTCCTCGGGAGAGAGAGAGGTTGTGGGGAGGGGTGGTGGAGGGAGCGCGTCCCTTGGGCTGTGGCTCCGCGGGGAGCGGCTGCATCTTGTCCCCGGGGCGACTGCGTGCCCGAGAGTCTGAACGACTCGCGGTCCTTAAGCTTATTTCGCAAGGAGGGCCATCTCTGCCGAGTCTGATCCTGCCTGTTCTTAGAGTCACCAGGCAGCACGGGGCCGGGGGGGAGGTTTCTGAATGGTGCCCCCACCCTAACTTCCTAACGCATAAGCTAACTTAGCTGTGACCAACCCCCCCCCCCTCCCCCTGCCCAGTTGTAAAGCAGCGAACTCCCTGCAGAACAGGGCGTGCTGCGGAAGCCAATGTTGTTTCATGCACCACGCGGTCCGGTGTTGGGAGACGAGGCTGTGGGGCACCGAGTCATTTTTGAGCCCATCCAGCTCCACACAAAGTGATCCAACTGGCCGCGGGAGCCGAAAACAACATCCGGCAGGGGTCGGACCTGTCCGGCGTTAACTCCCGGCAGCTTGGTCTGCAAAGTGGGGGAGGACGGGGTGAGGGGTGGGGGGGTGGCGTCTGCACCAAAACAGCATCGTGCTGTCTGCAGAGTCGCGGCTGCTCTCTCTCTCTGGACGAGAACGAGGACTGCAAGATGTTTGGAGGCCAGAGGCTGTAGGTGTGGAGCACAGCGGGTCAGGCAGGCATCCGAGGGAGAAGGAAGGTCACAAAACGCCTCGGTCCCTGGAGGGTTTCGGCTCGAAACGCTGACCTGTCCGCTTCTCCGGGATTCTGTCTGACCTGCTGCGCTCTTCCAGCCTCGCACCCACAGGCTCCTTCTGGATGGTTGGACCAGCGTTGCAGATTCTCATTTAAAGAGACTCGTCTCCGCCTCCTCGGGACCCCACCTTATTCATGTGGCCCGCCTCCTTGAGCACCTCAGGGAGGGAGCTGATCTTAAAACTTCGCAGCAAACAAAATTCCCACTCCGCCGACTGCGAAGGCGTTAGATTTTAATTCAAAAATCCTTCACCCAAACACCGTCTTCCCACATTGTAATAAAAAAAGGAACAACTGCAAAAGGATGTCTTATTCGCTTTGAAAAGAAATAAATCATTACCCTGATCGGATATAGGATACAGCCTTCAGCAGCGAGAGAGGGAAAAACAGGCGGGTGGACAATTCCGAAACACTTCTAAACCCCTCGAACGCAGAAGCAAAATGCCACAGGGGAACCTCAGGAAACACAGTCCTTGCCCCAGTTTAACACACGCATTATCTGTCGAACAGAGCTAAAAGCGGGGCATGTGCGTGTGTGTTATCAACCCCATTCCCTGGGGCACAAAGGAGGATGCAGGAACGAGCAAGCTTACAGAAGGCAGACACTTCAAAACGGTGCCAATGGTCTCCCCTCTCCAGAAACTGAGCAAGACGCTTGCTTACGTTGGCAATCTTAAATTAAAAACCGGTTGTGTTGGAACACTCGTCCCGAGGCTGCCTGGCTCAGGCTGAGTACTCCAGTCATTCGCTTCTTAACTCCGAGAGCCCCGCGTTCGACAGCAACAGAAACGAGAAGCGGGGTACGGGGAGGATCTGACTACTCCGGGGGGGAGGGAGGGGAGAAAAACTTCGAAACTCTCTCAAACCTTTCTTCTCTCACCGACCTCCACCCCACGTCAGTCTGGTTGACAGATTAAAGTGTGTCAGGACGCATTCAGGCAGGAGAGCAGGGACGGACGGCCCCACCACAAGCTTCAAATAATATTTGCAGCTGGGAGAGTTGACAAAAAAAAATCTCACGGATCTAAACTTGCTCCCTTGTTTAATCTTCAAATAATCTCACCACACCTACTCTAGATCCCCTCCTCGCCTGCAAATCATTCTCCCCCCTTTCTCGTTCTGCATCTCGCTTACAAAGTTCACGCCGTGATTATATTTTTCTCTCTCTCTCGCCCTGCACCTACCACCGACCCCCCCCCCCCCCCCCACCCACGCCAACCTTTTTTGCCTCTCAAAACTCTGCTTTAACTTTCTCTGTCTCTTCCAACCACAGTCATGAATTCCAAGGTTCGAACCTGGCTCGCTGCCCAGAAGCTGGGGGAGGGAAGAAAAACGCTTCGCCATACCCCTTTCTCCACACCCATGTCAAACACGATGCAGAAACTTCTTGCGCAAAAAAAGCTTAAAACTTGTCAACAACGTCAGTTTTCTCGCTAAATGTAAAACAAAACAGACAGAAGCTGAACCAGATCTCCACGACTGCATTCTTTCCTCTGATGGCACGTGTGAGCTACGAAAATCTGCCAAACGCTACAACTTTTAAAATAAAATGTTCCGACGGACACTCGGATCCTTGCGGGTTCCGCGTCTCTCTGCCGCTCAATCTCCAAACTTCTGTGAGCCGTTTTGGCTTATTTTTGGCCAAAAGAAAAGCATAAAGCAGCTCGCAAGCAAGCCCACGGGGGCAGCTTAAAGAATCCACGCCCACGTCGGGAGCTATAGTCGATCCAAAAAGGACTCGTTTTCGCTTGCAAAACAAAAATTCCACATAAACTTTCCGACGAGTCTGCAAACTCCAGAAACGAATCGTTGACGCCACTTTGCTAACGCGCGCACACGCACACTCACAATATATTTGCAAATCAAAAGCTCCGAAACGAAATGTCCTTGCAGCAAATTCCCAGCAATGAAACACATCTCTTGGAGATTTCAGTTCGATTTACCTGGAGGCAGCGACTTGAAGGCTAAAGCCCGAGCCTTCCCATCGTGGCCGGGGCACCGAGTGCCTGTGTGGAATAGCCCGTTAGTGAACACTACACCACCAACCTCCCGATTCCCGATACTAGAGCTCTACTGTTACAGGGTTGGGCTCTTGTACATGATCGGGTGTGTCCAACGGGGGTGGAGACTCGCTTCGTGATGGAGGAGGAAAAGGAGAGAGAGAGAGAGAGAGAGAGAGCTGACATCAGGGATGTGTCAGTGCGGTCATGCGCCCGGGCAAGCCCATCTCTCCAATGTTGCTGCAAAACACAGGCGGCTCTGAGGGGCTCAGGGCAGGCTGTGTACAAGGAGGGATGGGGCTGCGGTGGGGACTCAGTCAGATAGAGGGTCGGAGCACACTCTAGCTCTGGTGGTTAGTGGGGACTGCAGATGCTGGAGTATCTGAGATGACGAGGTGTGGAGCTGGATGGACACAGCAGGCTAAGCAGCATCAGAGGAACAGCAGAGCTGACGTTACGGGCCTAGACCCTTCCTCAGATAAGGCCTAGGCTCGAAACGTCAGCTTTCCTGCTCCTCTGATGCTGCTTGGCCTGCTGTGTCCATCCAGCTCCACACCTTGTTATCCCAGTCTGGTTGTGTGCGTGTGTCTGACAGAACAGAGGAACATGGTACTGTCTGGTTATAACAGTAACAGATACAGCAGAGGGACACGAGACAATCTGGTAATTCAGGTGTCTGTCAGAGCAAGGAAACAGAGTGCAGTCGTGTTCATCCAGCTCTACACCTTGTCATCTCAGAGTACAGTATGTTTTAGTATTAACTTTCGACGATTATGTGAAAGATAACTGCAATGTTCTCACCGACCTCTTTCAACATTTTCTATTCAGCCGATTTGGTGATATTGTCTCACACGGCATTGCAACCAGGTCTCCTGGCTAAGAAATACGAACACTACCATTGCACCACAAGAGCCCATAGAGTCCGGTTATAACTGTGTCAGTCAGAGCAGGGGGACACAGTACAGTCCGGTTAGAATGGTGTCTGTCAGGGCAGGGGGACACAGTACAGTCCGGTTAGAATGGTGTCTGTCAGAGCAGGGGGACACAGTACAGTCCGGTTAGAATGGTGTCTGTCAGAGCAGGGGGACACAGTACAGTCTGGTTAGAATGGTGTCTGTCAGGGCAGGGGGACACAGTACAGTCCGGTTAGAATGGTGTCTGTCAGAGCAGGGGGACACAGTACAGTCCGGTTAGAATGGTGTCTGTCAGGGCAGGGGGACACAGTACAGTCTGGTTATAACTGTGTCTGTCAGGGCAGGGGGACACAGTCCAGTCCAGTTATAACTGTGTCAGTCAGAGCAGGGGGACACAGTACAGTCTGGTTATAACTGTGTCTGTCAGGGCAGGGGGACACAGTACAGTCCGGCTATGATGGTGTCTGTCAGAGCAGGGGGACACAGTACAGTCCGGCTATGATGGTGTCTGTCAGAGCAGGGGGACACAGTACAGTCCGGCTATGATGGTGTCTGTCAGAGCAGGGGGACACAGTACAGTCCGGTTAGAATGGTGTCTGTCAGGGCAGGGGGACACAGTACAGTCCGGTTAGAATGGTGTCTGTCAGAGCAGGGGGACACAGTACAGTCCGGTTAGAATGGTGTCTGTCAGGGCAGGGGGACACAGTACAGTCTGGTTATAACTGTGTCTGTCAGGGCAGGGGGACACAGTACAGTCCGGTTATAACTGTGTCAGTCAGAGCAGGGGGACACAGTACAGTCTGGTTATAACTGTGTCTGTCAGGGCAGGGGGACACAGTACAGTCCGGCTATGATGGTGTCTGTCAGAGCAGGGGGACACAGTACAGTCCGGTTAGAATGGTGTCTGTCAGGGCAGGGGGACACAGTACAGTCCGGCTATGATGGTGTCTGTCAGAGCAGGGGGACACAGTATAATCCGGTTATAATGGTGTCTGTCAGAGCAGGGGGACACAGTACAGTCCGGTTAGAATGGTGTCTGTCAGAGCAGGGGGACACAGTACAGTCTGGTTAGAATGGTGTCTGTCAGAGCAGGGGGACACAGTACAGTCCAGTTAGAATGGTGTCTGTCAGAGCAGGGGGACACAGTACAGTCCGGTTAGAATGGTGTCTGTCAGAGCAGGGGGACACAGTACAGTCCGGTTATAACTGTGTCAGTCAGAGCAGGGGGACACAGTACAGTCTGGTTATAACTGTGTCTGTCAGGGCAGGGGGACACAGTACAGTCCGGCTATGATGGTGTCTGTCAGAGCAGGGGGACACAGTACAGTCCGGTTAGAATGGTGTCTGTCAGGGCAGGGGGACACAGTACAGTCCGGCTATGATGGTGTCTGTCAGAGCAGGGGGACACAGTATAATCCGGTTATAATGGTGTCTGTCAGAGCAGGGGGACACAGTACAGTCCGGTTAGAATGGTGTCTGTCAGAGCAGGGGGACACAGTACAGTCTGGTTAGAATGGTGTCTGTCAGAGCAGGGGGACACAGTACAGTCCAGTTAGAATGGTGTCTGTCAGAGCAGGGGGACACAGTACAGTCCGGGTAGAATGGTGTCTGTCAGAGCAGGGGGACACAGTACAGTCCGGTTAGAATGGTGTCTGTCAGAGCAGGGGGACACAGTACAGTCCGGTTAGAATGGTGTCTGTCAGAGCAGGGGGACACAGTACAGTCCGGTTAGAATGGTGTCTGTCAGAGCAGGGGGACACAGTACAGTCCGGTTATAATGGTGTCTGTCAGAGAAGGGGGACACAGGACAGTCCGGTTAGAATGGTGTCTGTCAGAGCAGGGGGACACAGTACAGTCCGGCTATGATGGTGTCTGTCAGAGCAGGGGGACACAGTACAGTCCGGCTATGATGGTGTCTGTCAGAGCAGGGGGACACAGTACAGTCCGGCTATGATGGTGTCTGTCAGAGCAGGGGGACACAGTACAGTCCGGCTATGATGGTGTCTGTCAGAGCAGGGGGACACAGTACAGTCCAGTTATAATGGTGTCTGTCAGAGCAGGGGGACACAGTACAGTCTGGTTATAATGGTGTCTGTCAGAGCAGGGGGACACAGTACAGTCCGGTTAGAATGGTGTCTGTCAGAGCAGGGGGACACAGTACAGTCCGGTTAGAATGGTGTCTGTCAGAGAAGGGGGACACAGTACAGTCCGGTTAGAATGGTGTCTGTCAGAGCAGGGGGACACAGTACAGTCCGGTTAGAATGGTGTCTGTCAGAGCAGGGGGACACAGTACAGTCCGGTTAGAATGGTGTCTGTCAGAGCAGGGGGACACAGTACAGTCCGGTTAGAATGGTGTCTGTCAGGGCAGGGGGACACAGTACAGTCCGGTTAGAATGGTGTCTGTCAGAGCAGGGGGACACAGTACAGTCCGGTTAGAATGGTGTCTGTCAGAGCAGGGGGACACAGTACAGTCTGGTTAGAATGGTGTCTGTCAGAGCAGGGGGACACAGTACAGTCCGGTTAGAATGGTGTCTGTCAGAGCAGGGGGACACAGTACAGTCCGGTTAGAATGGTGTCTGTCAGAGAAGGGGGACACAGTACAGTCCGGTTAGAATGGTGTCTGTCAGAGCAGGGGGACACAGTACAGTCCGGTTAGAATGGTGTCTGTCAGAGCAGGGGGACACAGTAGAGTCCGGTTAGAATGGTGTCTGTCAGAGCAGGGGGACACAGTACAGTCCGGTTAGAATGGTGTCTGTCAGAGCAGGGGGACACAGTACAGTCCGGTTAGAATGGTGTCTGTCAGAGCAGGGGGACACAGTACAGTCTGGTTAGAATGGTGTCTGTCAGAGCAGGGGGACACAGTACAGTCCGGTTAGAATGGTGTCTGTCAGAGCAGGGGGACACAGTACAGTCCGGTTATAATGGTGTCTGTCAGAGCAGGGGGACACAGTACAGTCCGGTTAGAATGGTGTCTGTCAGAGCAGGGGGACACAGTACAGTCCAGTTATAATGGTGTCTGTCAGAGAAGGGGGACACAGTACAGTCCGGTTAGAATGGTGTCTGTCAGAGCAGGGGGACACAGTACAGTCCGGCTATGATGGTGTCTGTCAGAGCAGGGGGACACAGTACAGTCCGGCTATGATGGTGTCTGTCAGAGCAGGGGGACACAGTACAGTCCGGTTATAATGGTGTCTGTCAGAGCAGGGGGACACAGTACAGTCCAGTTATAATGGTGTCTGTCAGAGCAGGGGGACACAGTACAGTCCGGTTATAATGGTGTCTGTCAGAGCAGGGGGACACAGTACAGTCCGGTTAGAATGGTGTCTGTCAGAGCAGGGGGACACAGTACAGTCCGGTTAGAATGGTGTCTGTCAGAGAAGGGGGACACAGTACAGTCCGGTTAGAATGGTGTCTGTCAGAGCAGGGGGACACAGTACAGTCCGGTTAGAATGGTGTCTGTCAGAGCAGGGGGACACAGTACAGTCCGGTTAGAATGGTGTCTGTCAGAGCAGGGGGACACAGTACAGTCCGGTTAGAATGGTGTCTGTCAGGGCAGGGGGACACAGTACAGTCCGGTTAGAATGGTGTCTGTCAGAGCAGGGGGACACAGTACAGTCCGGTTAGAATGGTGTCTGTCAGAGCAGGGGGACACAGTACAGTCCGGTTAGAATGGTGTCTGTCAGAGCAGGGGGACACAGTACAGTCCGGCTATGATGGTGTCTGTCAGAGCAGGGGGACACAGTACAGTCCGGTTAGAATGGTGTCTGTCAGAGCAGGGGGACACAGTACAGTCCGGTTAGAATGGTGTCTGTCAGAGCAGGGGGAGGCAGCACAATCTGGTTATAACACGGTCTGTCAGAGCAGGGGAACACAGCACAATCTGGTGATAACACAGTCTGTCAGAGCAGGGGAACACAGCTCAAACTGGTTATAACACAGTCAGTCAGAGCAGGGGAACACAGCTCAAACTGGGTATAACACGGTCTGTCAGAGCAGGGGAACACAGCACAATCTGGTGATAACACAGTCTGTCAGAGCAGGGGAACACAGCTCAATCTGGTCATAAGACGTTCTGTCAGAGCTGGGGAACACAGCTCAATCTGATCATAACATGGTCGATCAGAGCTGGATCTGGTTTTCACACTGTCTGTCAGAGCAGGGGAATACAGCTCAATCCAGTTATAACACAGTCTGCCAGAGCAGGGGAACACAGCGCAATCTGGTTATAACACGGTCTGTCAGAGCAGGGGACCACAGCACAATCTGGTTATAACGCGGTCTGTGCGATCAGGGGAACACAGCTCAATCTGGTTATCACACGGTCTGTCAATGCAGGGGAACACAGCTCAATCTGGTTATAACACAGTCAGTCAGAGCAGGGGACCACAGCTCAATCTGGTTATTACACAGTCTGTCAGAGCAGGGGAAAACAGCCAAATCTGGTTATAATACGGTCTGTCAGAGGAGGGGAACGCAGCTGAATCTGGTTCTAACACTGTCTGTCAGAGCAGGGGAACACAGCTCAATCTGGTTATAACGCGGTCTGTCAGATCAGGGGAATACAGCACAATCTGGTTATAACACAGTCTGTCAGAGCAGGGGACCAAGACTCAATCTGGTTATAACACAGTCTGTCAGAGCAGGGGAAAACAGCTCAATCTGGTTATAACACAGTCTGCCAGAGCAGGGGAACACAGCTCAATCTGGTTATAACACAGTCTGTCAGAGCAGGGGACCACAGCTCAATCTGGTTATTACACAGTCTGTCAGAGCAGGGGAACACAGCTTAATCCGGTTATTACATGGTCTGACAGAGCAGGGGAACACAGCTCAATCTGGTTCTATCATGGTCTGTCAGAGCAGAGGAACACAGCACAATCTGGTGATAACACTGTCTGTGAGAGCAGGGGAACATAGCTCAATCTTGTTATAACACAGTCTGTCAGAGCAGCGGAACACAGCTCAAGCTGGTTATAAGGCAGTCTGTCAGAGCAGGGGAACACAGCAAAATCTGGTTATAACAGAGTCTGCCAGAGCAGGGGAACACAGCTCAATCTGGTTCTAACTTGATCTGTCAGAGCAGGGGAACACAGCTCAATCTGGTTGTAACACAGTCTGTCAGATCAGGGGAACACAGCACAATCTGGTTATAACACAGTCTGTCAGAGCAGGGGACCAAGACTCAATCTGGTTATAACACAGTCTGTCAGAGCAGGGGAAAACAGCTCAATCTGGTTATAACACAGTCTGCCAGAGCAGGGGAACACAGCTCAATCTGGTTATTACACAGTCTGTCAGAGCAGGGGAACACAGCTTAATCCGGTTATTACATGGTCTGACAGAGCAGGGGAACCCAGCTCAATCTGGTTCTATCATGGTCTGTCAGAGCAGAGGAACACAGCACAATCTGGTTATAACACAGTCTCTCAGAGCAGGGGAACACAGCTCAATCGGGTTATAACTCGCTCTGTCAGAGCAGGGGAACACTGCTCAATCTGGTTATAACACGGTCTGACAGAGGAGCGGAACCCAGCTCAGTCTGGTTCGATTATGGTCTGTCAGAGCAGGGGAACACAGCACAATCTGGTGATAACACTGTCTGTGAGAGCAGGGGAACATAGCTCAATCTTGTTATAACACAGTCTGTCAGAGCAGCGGAACACAGCTCAATCTGGTTATTACACTATGTGTCAGAGCAGGGGAACACAGTTCAAACTGGGTGTAACGCGGGTCTGTCAGAGCAGGGGAACACAGCACAATCTGGTTATAATGCGGTCTGTCAGAGCAGGGGAACACAGCTCAATCTGGTTGTAACACGGTCTGTCAGAGCAGGGGAACAAAGCTCAATCTGGTTCTAACTCGATCTGTCAGAGCAGGGAAACACAGCACAAACTGGTTATAACACGGGCTGTCAGAGCAGGGGAACACCGTTCAATCTGGTTATAACACAGTCTGTCAGAGCTGGGGAACACAGCTGACTCTGGTTCAACACGGTCTGTCAGAGCAGGGGAACACAGCTGTCTCTGGTGAGAACACATTCTGTCAGAGCAGCGGAACATAGCTCAATCTGGGTAAAACACGGTCTGTGAGTGCAGGAGAGCACAGCTCAATCTAGTTAGAACACAGTCTGTCGGAGCAAGGGAACACAGCTCGATACGGTTATAACACAGTCTGACAGAGCAGGGGAACACAGCTCAATCTGGTTATAATGCAGTCTGACAGAGCAGGGGAACACAGCACAATCTGGTTACAACACAGTCTGTCAGAGCAGCGAAACACGGCTCAATATGGTTATAACACGGTCTGACAGAGCAGGGCAACACAGCTCATTCTGATTATAACACAGTCTGTCAGAGCAGGGGATCACAGCTCAATCTGATTATAACACAGTCTGTCAGTGCAGTGGAACGTAGCACAGTCTGATTCTAACACAGTCGATCAGAGTAGGGGAACACAGCTCAATGTGGTGATAACACCTTCTGTCAGAGCAGGGGAACACAGCTCAATCTGGTTACAGCAAAATCTGTCAGAGCAGGGGAACACAGCTCAAGCTGGTTATAAGGCAGTCTGTCAGAGCAGGGGACCACAGCTCAATCTGGCTATAACTCTGCCTGTGCGAACAGCGGAAATCAGCCAAATCCGGTTATAATACGGTCTGTCTGAGCAGGGGAATGCAGCTCAATCTGGTTCTAACAGAGTCTGTCAGAGCAGGGAAACACAGCTCATTGGGGTTACAATACGGTCTGTCAGAGCAGGGGAACACAGCACAATCTGGTGATAACTGTCTGTCAGGGCAGGGGAACACAGCTCAACCTGGTCATAACACAGTCTGTCAGAGCAGGGGAACACAGCTCAATCTGGTTGTAACACAGTCTGTCAGAGCAGGGGAACACAGCTCAATCTGGTTATTACACTATGTGTCAGAGCAGGGGAACACAGTTCAATCTGGTTGTAACGCGGGTCTGTCAAAGCAGGGGAACACAGCACAAACTGGTTCTAACGTGGTCTGTCAGAGCAGGGGAACACAGCTCAATCTTGTTATAACACAGTCTGTCAGAGCAGGGGAACACAGCTCAATCTGGTTATGACACAGTCTGTCAGAGCAGGGGATCACAGCTCAATCTGGTTATAACGCTGTCTGTCAGAGCAGGGGAACACAGCACAAATTGATTATAACACAGTCAGTCAGACCAGGGGAACACAGCACAATCTGGTTACAACACAGTCTGTCAGAGCATGGGAAAACAGCCAAATCTGTTTATAAGACGGTCTGTCTGAGCAGGGGAATGCAGCTCAATCTTGTTCTATCACAGTCTGTCAGAGCAGGGGAACACAGCTCAATCTGGTTGTAACACACTCTGTACGAGCAGGGGAACACAGCACAATCTGATTATAACACTGTGAGAGCAGAGGAACACAGCTCAATCTGGTTATAACACAGTCTGCCAGAGCTGGGGAACACAGGTCAATCTGGTTATTACACGGTCTGACAGAGCAGGGGAAAACAGCTCCATCTGGTTATAGCACGGTCTGTCAATGCAGGGGAACCCAGCTCAATCTGGTTCTATCATGGTCTGTCAGAGCAGAGGAGAAGAGCACTATCTGGTTATTACACAGTCTCTCAGAGCAGAGGAACACAGCTCAATCTGGTTATAACACAGTCTGACAGAGCAGGGGAAAACAGCTCAATCTGGTTACAACACGGTTTGTCAGAGCAGGGGGACACAGCTCAATCCTGTTATAACAGGGTCTGTCAGAGCAGGGGAACACAGCTCAATTAGGTTATAACACAGTCTGTCAGAGCAGGGGAACACAGCTCAATCTGGTTATATTGTCGGCACAACATTGTGGGCTTAAGGGCCTGTTCTGTGCTGTTCTATGTTCTATGTTCTATTACACAGTCTGTCAGAGCAGTGTAACGCATCACAATCTGGTTGTAATACGGTCTGTTGGATCTGGGGAACACAGCACAATCTGGTTGTAACACAGTCTGCCAGAGCTGGGGAACACAGCTCAATCTGGTTATAACACAGTCTGACAGAGCAGGGGAAAACAGGTCAATCTGGTTATAGCACGGTCTGTCTATGCAGAGGAACACAGCTCAATCTGGTTCTATCATGGTCTGTCAGAGCAGAGGGGCACAGCACAATCTGGTTATTACACAGTCTGTCAGAGCAGGGGAACACAGCTCAATCTGGTTATAACTCGGTGTGTCAGAGCAGGGAAACACAGGTCAATCTGGTTATAATAGGGTCTGTCAGAGCAAGGGAACACAGCTCAATGGGGTTCTAACACAATCTGTTAGAGCAGGGGAACACAGCTCAATCTGGTTCTAACTCGATCTGTCAGAGCAGGGCAACTCAGTTCAATCTGGTTATAGCACGGTCTGACAGAGCACGGGAACACAGCTCAAACTGGTTACATCATGGTCTGTCAGAGCAGAAGAGCACAGCACAATCTGGTTATAACACAGTCTCTCAGAGCAGGGGAACACAGCTCAATCTGGTTATAACTCGGTGTGTCAGAGCAGGGGAACACAGCACAATCTGGCTATAACTCTGCCTGTGCGAGCATGGGAAAACAGCCAAATGTGGTTATAATACGGTCTGTCCGAGCAGGGGAACACAGCTGAATCTTGTTCTATCACAGTCTGTCAGAGCAGGGGAACACAGCTCAATCTGGTTATAACACAGTCTGTCAGAGCAGGGGAACACAGCACAATCTGGTTATAACACTGTGAGAGCAGGGGAACACAGCTCAATCTGGTTATAACACAGTCTGCCAGAGCTGGGGAACACAGCTGAATCTGGTTATTACACGGTCTGACAGAGCAGGGGAAAACAGCTCAATCTGGTTACAGCACGGTCTGTCAATGCAGGGGAACCCAGCTCAATCTGGTTCTATCATGGTCTGTCAGAGCAGAGGAGAAAAGCACTATCTGGTTATTACACAGTCTGTCAGAGCAGGGAAACACAGCTCAATCTGGTTATAACATGATCTGTCAGAGCAGGAGAACACAGCTCAATCTGGTTATAACACGGTCTGACAGAGCAGGGGAACCCAGCTCAATCTGGTTCTATCATGGTCTGTCAGAGCAGAGGAGCACAGCACAATCTGGTTATAACACAGTTTCTCAGAGCAGGGGAACACAGCTCAATCTGGTTGCAACACGGTCTGTCAGAGCAGGGGAACACAGAACAATCTGGTTAATAACACGGTCTGTCAGAGCTGGGGAACACAGCACAATCTGGCTATAACTCTGCCTGTGCGATCAGGGGAAAACAGCTAAATCTGGTTATAATACGGTCTGTCGGAGCAGGGGAATGCAACTCAATCTGGTTAAAACACAGTCTGTCAGAGCAGGGGCACACTGCTGAATCTGGTTCTAAGACGGTCTACCAGATCAGTGGAACACAGCTCAATCTGATTATAACACAGTCTGTCAGATCAGGGGAACACAGCTCAAGCTGATTATAACACAGTCTGTCAGGGCAGGGGAACACAGCTCAATCTGATTATAACACAGTCTGTCAAAGCAGGGGAAAGCAGTTCAATCCGGTCGTAACGTGGTCTGTCAGAGCAGGGGAACACAGCTCAATCTGGTTATGACGCGGTCTGTCAGAGCAGGGGAACACAGCACAATCTGGTTATAACGTGGTCTGTCAGAGCAGGGGAACACAGCACAATCTAGTTATAACGCGGTCTGTCAGAGCAGGGGAACACAGCTCAATCTGGTTACAACAAAATCTCTCAGAGCAGGGGAACACAGCACAATCTGATTATAACACAGTCTGTCAGATCAGGGGAACACAGCTCAATCTGATTATAACACAGTCTGTCAGGGCAGGGGAACACAGCTCCATCTGGTTATAACACAGTCTGTCAAAGCAGGGGAAAGCAGTTCAATCCGGTCGTAACGCGGACTGTCAGAGCAGGGGAACACAGCTCAATCTGGTTATGACGCGGTCTGTCAGAGCAGGGGAACACAGCACAATCTGGTTATAACGTGGTCTGTCAGAGCAGGGGAACACAGCTCAAACTGGTTATAACACAGTCTGTCAGAGCAGGGGACCACAGCTCAATCTGGTTATGACACAGTCTGTCAGAGCAGGGGACCACAGCACAATCTGGTTATAACGCGGTCTGTCAGAGCAGGGGAACACAGCTCAATCTGGTTACAACACGGTTTATCAGAGCAGGGGGACACAGCTCAATCCTGTTATAACAGGGTCTGTCAGAGCAGGGGAACACAGCTCAATTAGGTTATAACACAGTCTGTCAGAGCAGTGGAACACAGTTCAATCTGGTTGTAATGCGGTCTTTCAGAGCAGGGGAACACAGAACAATCTGATTATAAGACGGCCTGTCAGAGCAGGGGAACACAGCTCAATCTGGTTATATTGTCGGCACATAATTGTGGGCTGAAGGGCCTGTTCCGTGTTGTACTGTTCTATGTTCTATGTTCTATGTTCTATTACACAGTCTGTCAGAGCAGTGTAACGCAGCTCAATCTGGTTGTAACACGGTCTGTCAGATCCGGGGAACACACCGCAATCTGGTTATAACACAGTCTGCCAGAGCTGGGGAACACAGCTGAATCTGGTTATTACACAGTCTGACAGAGCAGGAGAACACAGCTCAAACTGGTTATAGCACGGTCTATCAATGCAGGGGAACCCAGCTCAATCTGGTTATAGCACGGTCTATCAATGCAGGGGAACCCAGCTCAATCTGGTTATCACTCGGTATGTCAGAGCAGGGGAACACAGCTCCATCTGGTTATAGCACGGTCTATCAATGCAGGGGAACACAGCTCAATCTGGTTGCAACACGGTCTGTGAGAGCAGGCGAACACAGCTCAATCTGGTTGCAACATGGTCTGTCAGAGCAGGGAAACACAGCACAATCTGGTTATAACGCGGTCTGTGAGAGCAGGGGAACACAGCTCAATCTAGTTATAACACGGTCTGACAGAGCAGGGGAACACAGCTCAATCTGGCTCTGTCATGGTCTGTCACAGCAGAGGAACACAGCACAATCTGGTAATAACACAGTTTCTCAGAGCAGGGGAACACAGCTCAATCTGGTTATTACACGGTCTGACAGAGCAGGGGAAAACAGCTCAATCTGGTTACAGCACGGTCTGTCAATGCAGGGGAACCCAGCTCAATCTGGTTCTATCATGGTCTGTCAGCGCAGAGGAGAAAAGCACTATCTGGTTATTACACAGTCTGTCAGAGCAGGGAAACACAGCTCAATCTGGTTATAACATGATCTGTCAGAGCAGGAGAACACAGCTCAATCTGGTTATAACACGGTCTGACAGAGCAGGGGAACCCAGCTCAATCTGGTTCTATCATGGTCTGTCAGAGCAGAGGAGCACAGCACAATCTGGTTATAACACAGTTTCTCAGAGCAGGGGAACACAGCTCAATCTGGTTGCAACACAGTCTGTCAGAGCAGGGGAACACAGAACAATCTGGTTAATAACACGGTCTGTCAGAGCTGGGAAACACAGCACAATCTGGCTATAACTCTGCCTGTGCGATCAGGGGAAAACAGCTAAATCTGGTTATAATACGGTCTGTTGGAGCAGGGGAATGCAACTCAATCTGGTTAAAACACAGTCTGTCAGAGCAGGGGCACAATGCTGAATCTGGTTCTAAGACGGTCTACCAGATCAGTGGAACACTGCTCAATCTGATTATAACACAGTCTGTCAGATCAGGGGAACACAGCTCAAGCTGATTATAACACAGTCTGTCAGGGCAGGGGAACACACCTCAATCTGGTTATAACACAGTCTGTCAAAGCAGGGGAAAGCAGTTCAATCCGGTCGTAACGTGGTCTGTCAGAGCAGGGGAACACAGCTCAATCTGGTTATGACGCGGTCTGTCAGAGCAGGGGAACACAGCTCAATCTGGTTATAACACAGTCTGTCAGAGCAGGGGACCACAGCTCAATCTGGTTATAACGCGGACTGTCAGAGCAGGGGAACACAGCTCAATCTGGTTATAACACAGTCTGTCAGAGCAGGGGAACACAGCACAATCTGGTTATAACGCGGACTGTCAGAGCAGGGGAACACAGCTCAATCTGGTTATAACACAGTCTGTCAGAGCAGGGGACCACAGCTCAATCTGGTTATAACACAGTCTGTCAGAGCAGGGGACCACAGCACAATCTGGTTATAACGCGGTCTGTCAGAGCAGGGGAACACAGCTCAATCTGGTTACAACACGGTTTATCAGAGCAGGGGGACACAGCTCAATCCTGTTATAACAGGGTCTGTCAGAGCAGGGGAACACAGCTCAATTAGGTTATAACACAGTCTGTCAGAGCAGTGGAACACAGTTCAATCTGGTTGTAATGCGGTCTTTCAGAGCAGGGGAACACAGAACAATCTGATTATAAGACGGCCTGTCAGAGCAGGGGAACACAGCTCAATCTGGTTATATTGTCGGCACATAATTGTGGGCTGAAGGGCCTGTTCCGTGCTGTACTGTTCTATGTTCTATGTTCTATGTTCTATTACACAGTCTGTCAGAGCAGTGTAACGCAGCTCAATCTGGTTGTAACACGGTCTGTCAGATCCGGGGAACACACCGCAATCTGGTTATAACACAGTCTGCCAGAGCTGGGGAACACAGCTGAATCTGGTTATTACACAGTCTGACAGAGCAGGGGAACACAGCTCAAACTGGTTATAGCACGGTCTATCAATGCAGGGGAACCCAGCTCAATCTGGTTATAGCACGGTCTATCAATGCAGGGGAACCCAGCTCAATCTGGTTATCACTCGGTATGTCAGAGCAGGGGAACACAGCTCCATCTGGTTATAGCACGGTCTATCAATGCAGGGGAACACAGCTCAATCTGGTTGCAACACGGTCTGTGAGAGCAGGCGAACACAGCTCAATCTGGTTGCAACATGGTCTGTCAGAGCAGGGGAACACAGCACAATCTGGTTATAACGCGGTCTGTGAGAGCAGGGGAACACAGCTCAATCTGGTTATAACACGGTCTGACAGAGCAGGGGAACACAGCTCAATCTGGCTCTGTCATGGTCTGTCAGAGCAGAGGAACACAGCACAATCTGGTAATAACACAGTTTCTCAGAGCAGGGTAACACAGCTCAATCTGGTTGCAACACGTTCTGTGCGAGCAGGCAAACACAGCTCAATCTGGTTGCAACACGGTCTGACAGAGCAGGGGAACACAGCTCAATCTGGCTCTATCATGGTCTGTCAGAGCAGAGGAACACAGCACAATCTGGTTATAACGCGGTCTGTGAGAGCAGGGGAACACAGCTCAATCTTGTTTTAACACAGTCTGTCAGAGCAGGGGAACACAGCTCAATCTGGTGATAACACAATCTGTCAGAGCAGCATAACACAGCCCAATCTTGTTTTAACACAGTCTGTCCGAGCAGGGGAACACAGCTCAATCTGGTTATAACTCGGTGTGTCAGAGCAGGGAAACACAGGTCAATCTGGTTATAATAGGGTCTGTCAGAGCAAGGGAACACAGCTCAATGGGGTTCTAACACAATCTGTTAGAGCAGGGGAACACAGCTCAATCTGGTTCTAACTCGATCTGTCAGAGCAGGGCAACTCAGTTCAATCTGGTTATAGCACGGTCTGACAGAGCACGGGAACACAGCTCAAACTGGTTACATCATGGTCTGTCAGAGCAGAAGAGCACAGCACAATCTGGTTATAACACAGTCTCTCAGAGCAGGGGAACACAGCTCAATCTGGTTATAACTCGGTGTGTCAGAGCAGGGGAACACAGCACAATCTGGCTATAACTCTGCCTGTGCGAGCATGGGAAAACAGCCAAATGTGGTTATAATACGGTCTGTCCGAGCAGGGGAACACAGCTGAATCTTGTTCTATCACAGTCTGTCAGAGCAGGGGAACACAGCTCAATCTGGTTATAACACAGTCTGTCAGAGCAGGGGAACACAGCACAATCTGGTTATAACACTGTGAGAGCAGGGGAACACAGCTCAATCTGGTTATAACACAGTCTGCCAGAGCTGGGGAACACAGCTGAATCTGGTTATTACACGGTCTGACAGAGCAGGGGAAAACAGCTCAATCTGGTTACAGCACGGTCTGTCAATGCAGGGGAACCCAGCTCAATCTGGTTCTATCATGGTCTGTCAGAGCAGAGGAGAAAAGCACTATCTGGTTATTACACAGTCTGTCAGAGCAGGGAAACACAGCTCAATCTGGTTATAACATGATCTGTCAGAGCAGGAGAACACAGCTCAATCTGGTTATAACACGGTCTGACAGAGCAGGGGAACCCAGCTCAATCTGGTTCTATCATGGTCTGTCAGAGCAGAGGAGCACAGCACAATCTGGTTATAACACAGTTTCTCAGAGCAGGGGAACACAGCTCAATCTGGTTGCAACACGGTCTGTCAGAGCAGGGGAACACAGAACAATCTGGTTAATAACACGGTCTGTCAGAGCTGGGGAACACAGCACAATCTGGCTATAACTCTGCCTGTGCGATCAGGGGAAAACAGCTAAATCTGGTTATAATACGGTCTGTCGGAGCAGGGGAATGCAACTCAATCTGGTTAAAACACAGTCTGTCAGAGCAGGGGCACACTGCTGAATCTGGTTCTAAGACGGTCTACCAGATCAGTGGAACACAGCTCAATCTGATTATAACACAGTCTGTCAGATCAGGGGAACACAGCTCAAGCTGATTATAACACAGTCTGTCAGGGCAGGGGAACACAGCTCAATCTGATTATAACACAGTCTGTCAAAGCAGGGGAAAGCAGTTCAATCCGGTCGTAACGTGGTCTGTCAGAGCAGGGGAACACAGCTCAATCTGGTTATGACGCGGTCTGTCAGAGCAGGGGAACACAGCACAATCTGGTTATAACGTGGTCTGTCAGAGCAGGGGAACACAGCACAATCTAGTTATAACGCGGTCTGTCAGAGCAGGGGAACACAGCTCAATCTGGTTACAACAAAATCTCTCAGAGCAGGGGAACACAGCACAATCTGATTATAACACAGTCTGTCAGATCAGGGGAACACAGCTCAATCTGATTATAACACAGTCTGTCAGGGCAGGGGAACACAGCTCCATCTGGTTATAACACAGTCTGTCAAAGCAGGGGAAAGCAGTTCAATCCGGTCGTAACGCGGACTGTCAGAGCAGGGGAACACAGCTCAATCTGGTTATGACGCGGTCTGTCAGAGCAGGGGAACACAGCACAATCTGGTTATAACGTGGTCTGTCAGAGCAGGGGAACACAGCTCAAACTGGTTATAACACAGTCTGTCAGAGCAGGGGACCACAGCTCAATCTGGTTATGACACAGTCTGTCAGAGCAGGGGACCACAGCACAATCTGGTTATAACGCGGTCTGTCAGAGCAGGGGAACACAGCTCAATCTGGTTACAACACGGTTTATCAGAGCAGGGGGACACAGCTCAATCCTGTTATAACAGGGTCTGTCAGAGCAGGGGAACACAGCTCAATTAGGTTATAACACAGTCTGTCAGAGCAGTGGAACACAGTTCAATCTGGTTGTAATGCGGTCTTTCAGAGCAGGGGAACACAGAACAATCTGATTATAAGACGGCCTGTCAGAGCAGGGGAACACAGCTCAATCTGGTTATATTGTCGGCACATAATTGTGGGCTGAAGGGCCTGTTCCGTGTTGTACTGTTCTATGTTCTATGTTCTATGTTCTATTACACAGTCTGTCAGAGCAGTGTAACGCAGCTCAATCTGGTTGTAACACGGTCTGTCAGATCCGGGGAACACACCGCAATCTGGTTATAACACAGTCTGCCAGAGCTGGGGAACACAGCTGAATCTGGTTATTACACAGTCTGACAGAGCAGGAGAACACAGCTCAAACTGGTTATAGCACGGTCTATCAATGCAGGGGAACCCAGCTCAATCTGGTTATAGCACGGTCTATCAATGCAGGGGAACCCAGCTCAATCTGGTTATCACTCGGTATGTCAGAGCAGGGGAACACAGCTCCATCTGGTTATAGCACGGTCTATCAATGCAGGGGAACACAGCTCAATCTGGTTGCAACACGGTCTGTGAGAGCAGGCGAACACAGCTCAATCTGGTTGCAACATGGTCTGTCAGAGCAGGGAAACACAGCACAATCTGGTTATAACGCGGTCTGTGAGAGCAGGGGAACACAGCTCAATCTAGTTATAACACGGTCTGACAGAGCAGGGGAACACAGCTCAATCTGGCTCTGTCATGGTCTGTCACAGCAGAGGAACACAGCACAATCTGGTAATAACACAGTTTCTCAGAGCAGGGGAACACAGCTCAATCTGGTTATTACACGGTCTGACAGAGCAGGGGAAAACAGCTCAATCTGGTTACAGCACGGTCTGTCAATGCAGGGGAACCCAGCTCAATCTGGTTCTATCATGGTCTGTCAGCGCAGAGGAGAAAAGCACTATCTGGTTATTACACAGTCTGTCAGAGCAGGGAAACACAGCTCAATCTGGTTATAACATGATCTGTCAGAGCAGGAGAACACAGCTCAATCTGGTTATAACACGGTCTGACAGAGCAGGGGAACCCAGCTCAATCTGGTTCTATCATGGTCTGTCAGAGCAGAGGAGCACAGCACAATCTGGTTATAACACAGTTTCTCAGAGCAGGGGAACACAGCTCAATCTGGTTGCAACACAGTCTGTCAGAGCAGGGGAACACAGAACAATCTGGTTAATAACACGGTCTGTCAGAGCTGGGAAACACAGCACAATCTGGCTATAACTCTGCCTGTGCGATCAGGGGAAAACAGCTAAATCTGGTTATAATACGGTCTGTTGGAGCAGGGGAATGCAACTCAATCTGGTTAAAACACAGTCTGTCAGAGCAGGGGCACAATGCTGAATCTGGTTCTAAGACGGTCTACCAGATCAGTGGAACACTGCTCAATCTGATTATAACACAGTCTGTCAGATCAGGGGAACACAGCTCAAGCTGATTATAACACAGTCTGTCAGGGCAGGGGAACACACCTCAATCTGGTTATAACACAGTCTGTCAAAGCAGGGGAAAGCAGTTCAATCCGGTCGTAACGTGGTCTGTCAGAGCAGGGGAACACAGCTCAATCTGGTTATGACGCGGTCTGTCAGAGCAGGGGAACACAGCTCAATCTGGTTATAACACAGTCTGTCAGAGCAGGGGACCACAGCTCAATCTGGTTATAACGCGGACTGTCAGAGCAGGGGAACACAGCTCAATCTGGTTATAACACAGTCTGTCAGAGCAGGGGAACACAGCACAATCTGGTTATAACGCGGACTGTCAGAGCAGGGGAACACAGCTCAATCTGGTTATAACACAGTCTGTCAGAGCAGGGGACCACAGCTCAATCTGGTTATAACACAGTCTGTCAGAGCAGGGGACCACAGCACAATCTGGTTATAACGCGGTCTGTCAGAGCAGGGGAACACAGCTCAATCTGGTTACAACACGGTTTATCAGAGCAGGGGGACACAGCTCAATCCTGTTATAACAGGGTCTGTCAGAGCAGGGGAACACAGCTCAATTAGGTTATAACACAGTCTGTCAGAGCAGTGGAACACAGTTCAATCTGGTTGTAATGCGGTCTTTCAGAGCAGGGGAACACAGAACAATCTGATTATAAGACGGCCTGTCAGAGCAGGGGAACACAGCTCAATCTGGTTATATTGTCGGCACATAATTGTGGGCTGAAGGGCCTGTTCCGTGCTGTACTGTTCTATGTTCTATGTTCTATGTTCTATTACACAGTCTGTCAGAGCAGTGTAACGCAGCTCAATCTGGTTGTAACACGGTCTGTCAGATCCGGGGAACACACCGCAATCTGGTTATAACACAGTCTGCCAGAGCTGGGGAACACAGCTGAATCTGGTTATTACACAGTCTGACAGAGCAGGGGAACACAGCTCAAACTGGTTATAGCACGGTCTATCAATGCAGGGGAACCCAGCTCAATCTGGTTATAGCACGGTCTATCAATGCAGGGGAACCCAGCTCAATCTGGTTATCACTCGGTATGTCAGAGCAGGGGAACACAGCTCCATCTGGTTATAGCACGGTCTATCAATGCAGGGGAACACAGCTCAATCTGGTTGCAACACGGTCTGTGAGAGCAGGCGAACACAGCTCAATCTGGTTGCAACATGGTCTGTCAGAGCAGGGGAACACAGCACAATCTGGTTATAACGCGGTCTGTGAGAGCAGGGGAACACAGCTCAATCTGGTTATAACACGGTCTGACAGAGCAGGGGAACACAGCTCAATCTGGCTCTGTCATGGTCTGTCAGAGCAGAGGAACACAGCACAATCTGGTAATAACACAGTTTCTCAGAGCAGGGTAACACAGCTCAATCTGGTTGCAACACGTTCTGTGCGAGCAGGCAAACACAGCTCAATCTGGTTGCAACACGGTCTGACAGAGCAGGGGAACACAGCTCAATCTGGCTCTATCATGGTCTGTCAGAGCAGAGGAACACAGCACAATCTGGTTATAACGCGGTCTGTGAGAGCAGGGGAACACAGCTCAATCTTGTTTTAACACAGTCTGTCAGAGCAGGGGAACACAGCTCAATCTGGTGATAACACAATCTGTCAGAGCAGCATAACACAGCCCAATCTTGTTTTAACACAGTCTGTCCGAGCAGGGGAACACAGCTGAATCTGGTTATAACATGATCTGTCAGAGCAGGGGAACACAGCTCAATCTGGTTATAACATGATCTGTCAGAGCAAGAGAACACAGCTCAATCTGGTTATAACATGATCTGTCAGAGCAAGAGAACACAGCTCAATCTGGTTATAACACGGTCTGACAGAGCAGGGGAACACAGCTCAAACTGGTTATAGCACGGTCTATCAATGCAGGGGAACCCAGCTCAATCTGGTTATAGCACGGTCTATCAATGCAGGGGAACCCAGCTCAATCTGGTTATCACTCGGTATGTCAGAGCAGGGGAACACAGCTCCATCTGGTTATAGCACGGTCTATCAATGCAGGGGAACACAGCTCAATCTGGTTGCAACACGGTCTGTGAGAGCAGGCGAACACAGCTCAATCTGGTTGCAACATGGTCTGTCAGAGCAGGGGAACACAGCACAATCTGGTTATAACGCGGTCTGTGAGAGCAGGGGAACACAGCTCAATCTGGTTATAACACGGTCTGACAGAGCAGGGGAACACAGCTCAATCTGGCTCTATCATGGTCTGTCAGAGCAGAGGAACACAGCACAATCTGGTAATAACACAGTTTCTCAGAGCAGGGTAACACAGCTCAATCTGGTTGCAACACGTTCTGTGCGAGCAGGCAAACACAGCTCAATCTGGTTGCAACACGGTCTGACAGAGCAGGGGAACACAGCTCAATCTGGCTCTATCATGGTCTGTCAGAGCAGAGGAACACAGCACAATCTGGTTATAACGCGGTCTGTGAGAGCAGGGGAACACAGCTCAATCTTGTTTTAACACAGTCTGTCAGAGCAGGGGAACACAGCTCAATCTGGTGATAACACAATCTGTCAGAGCAGCATAACACAGCCCAATCTTGTTTTAACACAGTCTGTCCGAGCAGGGGAACACAGCTGAATCTGGTTATAACATGATCTGTCAGAGCAGGGGAACACAGCTCAATCTGGTTATAACATGATCTGTCAGAGCAAGAGAACACAGCTCAATCTGGTTATAACATGATCTGTCAGAGCAAGAGAACACAGCTCAATCTGGTTATAACACGGTCTGACAGAGCAGGGGGACCCAGCTCAATCTGGTTATAACATGATCTGTCAGAGCAGGGGAACACAGCTCAATCTGGTTATAACATGATCTGTCAGAGCAAGAGAACACAGCTCAATCTGGTTATAACACGGTCTGACAGAGCAGGGGAACCCAGCTCAATCTGGTTCTATCATGGTCTGTCAGAGCAGAGGAGCACAGCGCAATCTGGTTATAACACAGTTTCTCAGAGCAGGGGTACACAGCTCAATCTGGTTGCAACACGGTCTGTCAGAGCAGGGGAACCCAGAACAATCTGGTTAATAACACGGTCTGTCCGAGCAGGGGAACACAGCTCAATCTGGTTATAACACGGTCTGTCAGAGCTGGGGAACACAGCACAATCTGGTTAGAACTCTGCCTGTGCGATCAGGGGAAAACAGATAAATCTGGTTATAATACGGTCTGTCGGAGCAGGGGAGTGCAACTCAATCTGGTTAAAACACAGTCTGTCAGAGCAGGGGCACACTGCTGAATCTGGTTCTAAGACGGTCTACCAGATCAGTGGAACACAGCTCAATCTGATTATAACACAGTCTGTCAGATCAGGGGAACACAGCTCAATCTGATTATAACACAGTCTGTCAGGGCAGGGGAACACAGCTCCATCTGGTTATAACACAGTCTGTCAAAGCAGGGGAAAGCAGTTCAATCCGGTCGTAACGCGGTCTGTCAGAGCAGGGGAACACAGCTCAATCTGGTTATGACGCGGTCTGTCAGAGCAGGGGAACACAGCACAATCTGGTTATAACGTGGTCTGTCAGAGCAGGGGAACACAGCTCAATCTGGTTATAACACAGTCTGTCAGAGCAGGGGAACACAGCTCAAACTGGTTATAACACAGTCTGTCAGAGCAGGGGACCACAGCTCAATCTGGTTATAACACAGTCTGTCAGAGCAGGGGACCACAGCACAATCTGGTTATAACGCGGTCTGTCAGAACAGGCGAACACAGCTCAATCTGGTTACAACACGGTTTATCAGAGCAGGGGGACACAGCTCAATCCTGTTATAACAGGGTCTGTCAGAGCAGGGGAACACAGCACAATCTGGTTATAACGTGGTCTGTCAGAGCAGGGGAACACAGCTCAATCTGGCTATAACACAGTCTGTTAGAGCAGGGGAACACAGCTCAAACTGGTTATAACACAGTCTGTCAGAGCAGGGGACCACAGCTCAATCTGGTTATAACATGATCTGTCAGAGCAGGGGAACACAGCTCAATCTGGTTCTATCATGGTCTGTCAGAGCAGAGGAGCACAGCACAATCTGGTTATAACACAGTTTCTCAGAGCAGGGGAACACAGCTCAATCTGGTTGCAACACGGTCTGTCAGAGCAGGGGAACACAGAACAATCTGGTTAATAACACGGTCTGTCCGAGCAGGGGAACACAGCTCAATCTGGTTATAACACGGTCTGTCAGAGCAGGGGAACACAGCTCAATCTGGTTGCAACACGGTCTGTCAGAGCTGGGGAACACAGCACAATCTGGCTATAACTCTGCCTGTGCGATCAGGGGAAAACAGCTAAATCTGGTTATAATACGGTCTGTCGGAGCAGGGGAATGCAACTCAATCTGGTTAAAACACAGTCTGTCAGAGCAGGGGAACTCAACTCAATCTGCTCCTAACGCGGTCTGTCAGAGCAGGGGAACACAGCTCAATCTGGTTACAACAAAATCTCTCAGAGCAGGGGAACACAGCACAATCTGATTATAACACAGTCTGTCAGATCAGGGGAACACAGCTCAAGCTGATTATAACACAGTCTGTCAGGGCAGGGGAACACACCTCAATCTGGTTATAACACAATTTGTCAAAGCAGGGGAAAGCAGTTCAATCCGGTCGTAACGCGGTCTGTCAGAGCAGGGGAACACAGCTCAATCTGGTTATGACGCGGTCTGTCAGAGCAGGGGAACACAGCACAATCTGGTTATAACGTGGTCTGTCAGAGCAGGGGAACACAGCTCAATCTGGTTATAACACAGTCTGTCAGAGCAGCAGAACACAGCTCAATCTGATTATAAGACGGTCTGTCAGAGGAGTGGAACACAGCTCAATCTAGTTACAACAATATCTGTCAGAGCAGGGGAACACAGCTCAATCTGGTTATAACACGGTCTGTCAGAGGTGGGGAACACAGCTCAATCTGGTTATAACAGGGTCTGTGAGAGCAGGGGAACACAGCTCAATCTAGTTATAACACGGTCTGACAGAGCAGGGGAACACAGCTCAATCTGGCTCTGTCATGGTCTGTCACAGCAGAGGAACACAGCACAATCTGGTAATAACACAGTTTCTCAGAGCAGGGGAACACAGCTCAATCTGGTTATTACACGGTCTGACAGAGCAGGGGAAAACAGCTCAATCTGGTTACAGCACGGTCTGTCAATGCAGGGGAACCCAGCTCAATCTGGTTCTATCATGGTCTGTCAGCGCAGAGGAGAAAAGCACTATCTGGTTATTACACAGTCTGTCAGAGCAGGGAAACACAGCTCAATCTGGTTATAACATGATCTGTCAGAGCAGGAGAACACAGCTCAATCTGGTTATAACACGGTCTGACAGAGCAGGGGAACCCAGCTCAATCTGGTTCTATCATGGTCTGTCAGAGCAGAGGAGCACAGCACAATCTGGTTATAACACAGTTTCTCAGAGCAGGGGAACACAGCTCAATCTGGTTGCAACACAGTCTGTCAGAGCAGGGGAACACAGAACAATCTGGTTAATAACACGGTCTGTCAGAGCTGGGAAACACAGCACAATCTGGCTATAACTCTGCCTGTGCGATCAGGGGAAAACAGCTAAATCTGGTTATAATACGGTCTGTTGGAGCAGGGGAATGCAACTCAATCTGGTTAAAACACAGTCTGTCAGAGCAGGGGCACAATGCTGAATCTGGTTCTAAGACGGTCTACCAGATCAGTGGAACACTGCTCAATCTGATTATAACACAGTCTGTCAGATCAGGGGAACACAGCTCAAGCTGATTATAACACAGTCTGTCAGGGCAGGGGAACACACCTCAATCTGGTTATAACACAGTCTGTCAAAGCAGGGGAAAGCAGTTCAATCCGGTCGTAACGTGGTCTGTCAGAGCAGGGGAACACAGCTCAATCTGGTTATGACGCGGTCTGTCAGAGCAGGGGAACACAGCTCAATCTGGTTATAACACAGTCTGTCAGAGCAGGGGACCACAGCTCAATCTGGTTATAACGCGGACTGTCAGAGCAGGGGAACACAGCTCAATCTGGTTATAACACAGTCTGTCAGAGCAGGGGAACACAGCACAATCTGGTTATAACGCGGACTGTCAGAGCAGGGGAACACAGCTCAATCTGGTTATAACACAGTCTGTCAGAGCAGGGGACCACAGCTCAATCTGGTTATAACACAGTCTGTCAGAGCAGGGGACCACAGCACAATCTGGTTATAACGCGGTCTGTCAGAGCAGGGGAACACAGCTCAATCTGGTTACAACACGGTTTATCAGAGCAGGGGGACACAGCTCAATCCTGTTATAACAGGGTCTGTCAGAGCAGGGGAACACAGCTCAATTAGGTTATAACACAGTCTGTCAGAGCAGTGGAACACAGTTCAATCTGGTTGTAATGCGGTCTTTCAGAGCAGGGGAACACAGAACAATCTGATTATAAGACGGCCTGTCAGAGCAGGGGAACACAGCTCAATCTGGTTATATTGTCGGCACATAATTGTGGGCTGAAGGGCCTGTTCCGTGCTGTACTGTTCTATGTTCTATGTTCTATGTTCTATTACACAGTCTGTCAGAGCAGTGTAACGCAGCTCAATCTGGTTGTAACACGGTCTGTCAGATCCGGGGAACACACCGCAATCTGGTTATAACACAGTCTGCCAGAGCTGGGGAACACAGCTGAATCTGGTTATTACACAGTCTGACAGAGCAGGGGAACACAGCTCAAACTGGTTATAGCACGGTCTATCAATGCAGGGGAACCCAGCTCAATCTGGTTATAGCACGGTCTATCAATGCAGGGGAACCCAGCTCAATCTGGTTATCACTCGGTATGTCAGAGCAGGGGAACACAGCTCCATCTGGTTATAGCACGGTCTATCAATGCAGGGGAACACAGCTCAATCTGGTTGCAACACGGTCTGTGAGAGCAGGCGAACACAGCTCAATCTGGTTGCAACATGGTCTGTCAGAGCAGGGGAACACAGCACAATCTGGTTATAACGCGGTCTGTGAGAGCAGGGGAACACAGCTCAATCTGGTTATAACACGGTCTGACAGAGCAGGGGAACACAGCTCAATCTGGCTCTATCATGGTCTGTCAGAGCAGAGGAACACAGCACAATCTGGTAATAACACAGTTTCTCAGAGCAGGGTAACACAGCTCAATCTGGTTGCAACACGTTCTGTGCGAGCAGGCAAACACAGCTCAATCTGGTTGCAACACGGTCTGACAGAGCAGGGGAACACAGCTCAATCTGGCTCTATCATGGTCTGTCAGAGCAGAGGAACACAGCACAATCTGGTTATAACGCGGTCTGTGAGAGCAGGGGAACACAGCTCAATCTTGTTTTAACACAGTCTGTCAGAGCAGGGGAACACAGCTCAATCTGGTGATAACACAATCTGTCAGAGCAGCATAACACAGCCCAATCTTGTTTTAACACAGTCTGTCCGAGCAGGGGAACACAGCTGAATCTGGTTATAACATGATCTGTCAGAGCAGGGGAACACAGCTCAATCTGGTTATAACATGATCTGTCAGAGCAAGAGAACACAGCTCAATCTGGTTATAACATGATCTGTCAGAGCAAGAGAACACAGCTCAATCTGGTTATAACACGGTCTGACAGAGCAGGGGAACACAGCTCAAACTGGTTATAGCACGGTCTATCAATGCAGGGGAACCCAGCTCAATCTGGTTATAGCACGGTCTATCAATGCAGGGGAACCCAGCTCAATCTGGTTATCACTCGGTATGTCAGAGCAGGGGAACACAGCTCCATCTGGTTATAGCACGGTCTATCAATGCAGGGGAACACAGCTCAATCTGGTTGCAACACGGTCTGTGAGAGCAGGCGAACACAGCTCAATCTGGTTGCAACATGGTCTGTCACAGCAGGGGAACACAGCACAATCTGGTTATAACGCGGTCTGTGAGAGCAGGGGAACACAGCTCAATCTGGTTATAACACGGTCTGACAGAGCAGGGGAACACAGCTCAATCTGGCTCTATCATGGTCTGTCAGAGCAGAGGAACACAGCACAATCTGGTAATAACACAGTTTCTCAGAGCAGGGTAACACAGCTCAATCTGGTTGCAACACGTTCTGTGCGAGCAGGCAAACACAGCTCAATCTGGTTGCAACACGGTCTGACAGAGCAGGGGAACACAGCTCAATCTGGCTCTATCATGGTCTGTCAGAGCAGAGGAACACAGCACAATCTGGTTATAACGCGGTCTGTGAGAGCAGGGGAACACAGCTCAATCTTGTTTTAACACAGTCTGTCAGAGCAGGGGAACACAGCTCAATCTGGTGATAACACAATCTGTCAGAGCAGCATAACACAGCCCAATCTTGTTTTAACACAGTCTGTCCGAGCAGGGGAACACAGCTGAATCTGGTTATAACATGATCTGTCAGAGCAGGGGAACACAGCTCAATCTGGTTATAACATGATCTGTCAGAGCAAGAGAACACAGCTCAATCTGGTTATAACATGATCTGTCAGAGCAAGAGAACACAGCTCAATCTGGTTATAACACGGTCTGACAGAGCAGGGGAACCCAGCTCAATCTGGTTATAACATGATCTGTCAGAGCAGGGGAACACAGCTCAATCTGGTTATAACATGATCTGTCAGAGCAAGAGAACACAGCTCAATCTGGTTATAACACGGTCTGACAGAGCAGGGGGACCCAGCTCAATCTGGTTCTATCATGGTCTGTCAGAGCAGAGGAGCACAGCGCAATCTGGTTATAACACAGTTTCTCAGAGCAGGGGAACACAGCTCAATCTGGTTGCAACACGGTCTGTCAGAGCAGGGGAACCCAGAACAATCTGGTTAATAACACGTTCTGTCCGAGCAGGGGAACACAGCTCAATCTGGTTATAACACGGTCTGTCAGAGCTGGGGAACACAGCACAATCTGGTTAGAACTCTGCCTGTGCGATCAGGGGAAAACAGATAAATCTGGTTATAATACGGTCTGTCGGAGCAGGGGAGTGCAACTCAATCTGGTTAAAACACAGTCTGTCAGAGCAGGGGCACACTGCTGAATCTGGTTCTAAGACGGTCTACCAGATCAGTGGAACACAGCTCAATCTGATTATAACACAGTCTGTCAGGGCAGGGGAACACAGCTCCATCTGGTTATAACACAGTCTGTCAAAGCAGGGGAAAGCAGTTCAATCCGGTCGTAACGCGGTCTGTCAGAGCAGGGGAACACAGCTCAATCTGGTTATGACGCGGTCTGTCAGAGCAGGGGAACACAGCACAATCTGGTTATAACGTGGTCTGTCAGAGCAGGGGAACACAGCTCAATCTGGTTATAACACAGTCTGTCAGAGCAGGGGAACACAGCTCAAACTGGTTATAACACAGACTGTCAGAGCAGGGGACCACAGCTCAATCTGGTTATAACACAGTCTGTCAGAGCAGGGGACCACAGCACAATCTGGTTATAACGCGGTCTGTCAGAACAGGCGAACACAGCTCAATCTGGTTACAACACGGTTTATCAGAGCAGGGGGACACAGCTCAATCCTGTTATAACAGGGTCTGTCAGAGCAGGGGAACACAGCACAATCTGGTTATAACGTGGTCTGTCAGAGCAGGGGAACACAGCTCAATCTGGCTATAACACAGTCTGTTAGAGCAGGGGAACACAGCTCAAACTGGTTATAACACAGTCTGTCAGAGCAGGGGACCACAGCTCAATCTGGTTATAACATGATCTGTCAGAGCAGGGGAACACAGCTCAATCTGGTTCTATCATGGTCTGTCAGAGCAGAGGAGCACAGCACAATCTGGTTATAACACAGTTTCTCAGAGCAGGGGAACACAGCTCAATCTGGTTGCAACACGGTCTGTCAGAGCAGGGGAACACAGAACAATCTGGTTAATAACACGGTCTGTCCGAGCAGGGGAACACAGCTCAATCTGGTTATAACACGGTCTGTCAGAGCAGGGGAACACAGCTCAATCTGGTTGCAACACGGTCTGTCAGAGCTGGGGAACACAGCACAATCTGGCTATAACTCTGCCTGTGCGATCAGGGGAAAACAGCTAAATCTGGTTATAATACGGTCTGTCGGAGCAGGGGAATGCAACTCAATCTGGTTAAAACACAGTCTGTCAGAGCAGGGGAACTCAACTCAATCTGCTCCTAACGCGGTCTGTCAGAGCAGGGGAACACAGCTCAATCTGGTTACAACAAAATCTCTCAGAGCAGGGGAACACAGCACAATCTGATTATAACACAGTCTGTCAGATCAGGGGAACACAGCTCAAGCTGATTATAACACAGTCTGTCAGGGCAGGGGAACACACCTCAATCTGGTTATAACACAATTTGTCAAAGCAGGGGAAAGCAGTTCAATCCGGTCGTAACGCGGTCTGTCAGAGCAGGGGAACACAGCTCAATCTGGTTATGACGCGGTCTGTCAGAGCAGGGGAACACAGCACAATCTGGTTATAACGTGGTCTGTCAGAGCAGGGGAACACAGCTCAATCTGGTTATAACACAGTCTGTCAGAGCAGCAGAACACAGCTCAATCTGATTATAAGACGGTCTGTCAGAGGAGTGGAACACAGCTCAATCTAGTTACAACAATATCTGTCAGAGCAGGGGAACACAGCTCAATCTGGTTATAACACGGTCTGTCAGAGGTGGGGAACACAGCTCAATCTGGTTATAACAGGGTCTGTCAGAGCAGGGGAACACAGCTCAATCTGGTTAAAACGCAGTCTGTCAGAGGAGGGGATCACAGCACAATCTGATTCTAATGCGGTCGATCAGAGCAGGGGAACACAGCTCAATCTGGTTACAGCAAAATCTGTCAGAGCAGGGGAACACAGCTCAATCTGGTGATAACAGGGTCTGTCAGAGCAAGGGAACACAGCTCAATCTGGTTATAACACAGTCTGTCAGAGCAGGGGATCACAGTTCAATCTGGTTGTAGTGTGGTCTTTCAGAGCAGGGGAACACAGCTCAATCTGATTATAAGACGGTCTGTCAGTGCAGGGGATCGCAGCTCGTTCTGGCTATAACACAGTCTGTCAGAGCAGGGGTACACAGCTCAATCTGGTGATAAGACGGTCTGTCAGAGCAGGGGACCACAGCTCAATCTGGTTATAACTCAGTCTGTCAGAGCAGGGGAACACGGCTGAATCTGGTTTTCACACTGTCTGTCAGAGCAGTAGAGCACAGCTCAATCTGGTGATAACACAATCTGTCAGAGCAGCATAACACAGCCCAATCTTGTTTTAACACAGTCTGTCAGAGCAGGGGAACACAGATCCATCTGGTTATAACACGGTTTATCAAAGCAGGGGATGACAGCTCAATCTGATTATAACACAGTCTGTCAAAGCAGGGGAAAGCAGTTCAATCCGGTCGTAACGTGGTCTGTGAGAGCAGGGGAACACACCTCAATCTAGTTATAACACAGTCTGTCAGAGCAGGGGAACGCAGTTCAATCTCGTCGCAATGCGGTCTGTGAGAGCAGGGGAACACAGCTCAATCTGATTATAAGACGGTCTGTCAGAGCAGGGGACCACAGCTCAATCTGGTTATAACTCAGTCTGTCAGAGCAGGGGAACACGGCTCAATCTGGTTCGAGCACAGTCTGCTAGAGCAGGGGAACACAGCTCAATCTGGTGATAAAACAATCTGCCAGAGCAGGGGAACACAGCTCAATCTGGTTATAACACAATCTGTCAGAACAGGGGAACTCAACTCAATCTGCTCCTAACGCGGTCTGTCAGAGCAGGGGAACACAGCTCAATCTGGTTACAACAAAATCTCTCAGAGCAGGGGAACACAGCACAATCTGGTTGTAACACTGTCTTTCAGAGCAGGGTGACAGTACAGTCTGGTTGTAACAGTCTCCATTGGAGGACAGGGACACTACAGTCTGGTGATAGCACTGGCCGTCGGAGCAGGGGACACAGCACAGCCTGATTGTTACCATGGCTGTCAGGAAGGATGAACATTGCACAGTCTGATTATTACTGCATTTAGCAGAGCAGAGATATATGGCACACATAGTGGTCATAACATTATCTGTCAGGTTGGAGAAACACAGCAGTCTGGTTAGAATGTGTGTCAGAGCAGAGCGACTCAATGCAGTTGGTTATTATGGTAAAATAAAAACAAAGAATTGCAGAGGCTCGAAATTAGAAGCAAAATCAGAAATTGCTGGAAAAACCCAGCAGGTCTGGCAGCATCTGCAGAGAGAAAGCAGGGTTAAGGTTTCAGATGCAGTGACTGAACTTCAGAACAGCCATTTGCATCTTCAATTGGGTACTCAAAGAAGCGAAGCATGGAGTTGTCCTAGTGCCTCAAACAACTTGCATTCACAAGGTAACACCACCAAAAGAAGCCAGCACCTACACTGACCATTCCTTACGGGGTCTTACTGCATGCAAAGTAGCTGTGATACAAAATAGTCACTGCACCGAGAAGTAACTCAGAGGAAAGAACCCTTAGGTGACACTGTCACCGTCACTGCTCCCTTGTTAGAATTTGAGTTCTGGAGTGGGACTCACCTCATCAACAGTTGGCACAAGGATGAGAGTGATGCTAACTGAGCCAAATAGAGAATAGCTGTGGTAAGTGTTGAGATGTTAACAGAGACTTTTCCTGAATACTGAGAGAAAAGGGGCAGCTGCGATACTCCATCTGCAGTGTTTGTTCTGCTGCCCTCTCCTACTGATGGCACACAGCCCAGACATATCTCTTTGGTGACGGAGATATTGGATTTTGGCATCGAAGCAGATCTGCCTCATGAAACCCATTGAATTGTAAGCATGGCTTTTGGCTGTAGCACGCCCAGGAGTAACAGATGTGGCTACTTTACTGTCGCTGGGTCAAAATCCTGGAACCACCTCCCTGAGGGCATTGTGGGTCAACCTATAGCAGGAGGATTGCAGTGGCTCAAGAAGGCAGTTCGTGACCACCTTCCCAAGGGCAACTAGGGATGGGCGATAAAGGCTGGCTGGCCAATGATGTATGCATCCCACAGATGCATAAATAAATAAAAACTTGGAACCTGGCTACTATGACTGGCTGTAATAGACCATCACTGGGTGAACATGGACACTGCACAACACACATGGTGCCAAGAATAGCAAATAAGGCTGAGTATACCTGAGAATTCCTACTTTTCATTTCACCATGCATCTTGATTGTTCATTTAAGCCTGGAATAGATGTGACTAAAGCTGATGAACTGAAGCATCACAGCTAGAGAATAGAATGGAGAGACAGCAATCTTTATCAATCTTTACTATAATTTTAACCCTGCGCTGTTAAGAGTCACACACGGTCTTGTCAGCAATGACTTCGTTGGATGTGCCCATTGCTGCATTAAGTTTATCTGAATTTTCAGAAGGCATTCGATATAGGTCACACGTGAGGCTTTTTAAGAAGGTGCAGGTTCAGCGGGTTCCAAATGGAGAATGATGAATGGGCTGCATCAGCTGGGAATCAGCATTGATTACAAGTTGAGCTGGTTGAGACTCTCAGACTGCATGGCCCAATTCCACACTGACCAACTCAGCCACCCAGAAAGTTCCTAGATTGTCAACTGTGTGACTTGGCAACGGGGTGAAACACACCTCAACCATAGCTCCAACATGGTGTGGTCCCTGGAGCTGCAGGGATAGTGCTGTGAATTCAATGAGTTCTGTCACCACGCATGTTCCAGCAACATGAATTGGCCATGATGTGACTTACAAACAGGGGAACACTAATTCTAAAACGGGGACTTGTGTTGGCTATAATGCAATTCCGTCAGCGCGTGAAGGAGTGTGGGTCAACATCACATGATGGTTTTGCAGGCTTTTAAAGCTTATTATTGAAGGTGCGCATTTAAGAAGCTGCTTTTAGCCACTGAGG